>NW_002987337.1:107346-129570 GCF_000006295.1 Pediculus humanus corporis
AAAACTATGTGTTTAGAAAATATACAAAACATAACTGTTGTAAAAAAAAAAAAGGTAAATTAAAATAAAATTTAGAAAGAAGGTTGTTGGGTTTGAATTTTGGAAAACATTTTCATAACCACAGAACCTTACAAATAACATCAACCCTAATAAATTAACATTTTTAACAAAATAAATGATGAAATCTTTCTAAAAAAAAAACCTGGAAAACCTGGAAATAATAAATTTTTTTTTTTTCCTAAAAACAAACAATTCAATTATAATTAAATTATTTAAATGTTATTAAATAGAAAAGAAAAAAGAAAAAAAAATTTAATTCATTACATGTAACAAAAACAAATACACATAAATAAATTAATAATTAAAATATTTTTAACGGATTGTGCCTGTGTGTGTGTTTTTGAATACCTACTCAATAATAATAATAATAATAATAATATTAAAAGTCGTTAAGAAAAAAAAAAGTTGAAACTAAAAATGGCTTGTTCATCCATAACGTGAGTTTTTTTTTTTTTTTTTTTGTAAAAGGGAAATAAATCAAAATCTTGTTTGTGCGGTTAAATGGCCGAAGAACGATGGATTCTTCCCGCCGTTTATCTCCAAGCTAGTTAACGTATACGGCATCAACTCCGTATTAAATTTCATAGAATTATATTCAATGTTAAAAGGGTATATGTGATATGAATAAACATATGAACTTGTGTCTTTTTTTTAAAAAAAAAAATTATTAAACAACTGACATTGGCATTTAGGCTCTGTCAATTGCGTTCGCCGTGTTTTTAGTTTGCTTCACGATTACAATTTCAATTTCAATTTCAATTTTTTTTTTTAAATTTTACGTTTTTATTTTTATTTTAAATTAATTTTGTGTGAAGTAATTAAAGAAAAAAATTTTTTATTTTTCGTTTAAAGTCACATTTTTCATTTATACGTGAAATTTTGGGTGTACGCACACACACACGGATTGTGTGAATAAAATTTATAATAAACTTAACAGGAGGTTTTTCATTAACAGGTTATTAAAATTATGTTAATAATTATTTTTATTTATTTATTAATAAAATTTTACCTTCTAATGAATGTATTTTAAAACGATTTGTTTTAGAAATGGGAAAAATAATTTAAACCGAACAATTATATTCGAAAGTAAAAATTTTTTTTTTTTTTTGTTGAAAGTCTAAACTAGATCAAAATGTCTTCTAGAGAAAAAATTGTGGTTTTTTGACATTCTAAGGTAGAAAGGTGTCGCGTTTTCAGGTGGGTTAATTTTTTATTAAATATTTTATTTCTTTTGGAATTTCATTTAAATATCAATTAATAATAATATACTTAATAAATATTCCAATTGATTTGTAGAAGTTTTTTTTAAGTGATGTTAGGTTATAATTTTTACCAATTAGTAAATATTAATTTTAACCTATTGGTTAACCATTTTGAAATTAGTTTACAAAATAATAAAATTAATTAAAAATAAAATAAATAGAACATGAATCAACAATCATTATTTATGTAATAATGATTGTTTGTTACATTACTTACAATAATTATTAAAGTAAATATATCATGTTTGTTTCTCATTTAAAATCGAAAGACTGTTAATGATTACATGCATTGTCTTTTAAAATTTTATTTTAATCGATATTACTATGTTTGTTATATGTAATTTATGTTTTACATTTTAAATGTAAGCAGAAGAAACATTAAAATTGTAATTTTTATATAATCGGAAAATCATTTTAAAGTTAAAATAGTTTGTTTCGATAATAAAATGAATATCGAATGTTATTATGTGTGAGGTTTTATTAGAGATACATTAGATTAAATTATGTTAAATGTGAGTTTTAAAATATTAAAAAGGTTATCGATTATTTTAGAAATTATTAAAAAGAAAATTATTATTATTATTATTATTATTATTATTGTAGTGACGAAGAATAGGATCTACCGCAATGGTATTAAAATATGTTGAGGCCGTCTCGCCATCCCTATCAGGCGACAACATTGCCTCAACCTTATCTGCACGTCCGGTAAGATTATGATTTGCTCTTAACCCACTCAATTTAATGTTAAAATGATTACATAATATTATAACGTTTCACATAGAAATCCTTGGGGAGACAAACCGGAATCATCGACCAACAGTTCTTGTGGAAGTCGAAGTGGTCGAACGCGAAATACATTATCCCAGCCTTCGGAATGGCTTCTCCCAAGAAACCAAATAATGTCACATCAGGGTCCGTTGTTAAATCAACACGTACAACCCGTTATAATTTCGTCACAAAGTGCCGGAACGGCTATGAGCACAGGCCAGGAAAGCTCGGGAGGAGATTCCTCGACAGGAGGAATGGGAAGTTGCGGAGGGCAGTGCATAGCCTGCGAAACATTTTGTTACTACTTCCTACAGGTAGCGATTATACGATATCCTATACAGTCACGTGGCCACAGACACTAATGTTAATATAATTTTTTTTCCAGGTAATATTCATAGCAGGAATATTGACAGGGATAGCTTTGACAATCGCCGGTAGTGTACTTCACGGTAATCAAAAAGAAGGAGATTTAGTGGTTCTCATGTACATCGGAGTGTTGCTCGTGTTAGTTTGTATTCTCTTATTATCCGTACATTGTTGCGTCAGGCGTAACGTTAAGGAAAGGAAACGTGCTCTGAGATTGTCGTTGATGGACGGTTCTCGACGAATCGTACATCCAGGAGGAGGAGGAGGTGATTTCACGTCGATACCCGTACACGATTTCACACCGGATCCCCATTATCGTAATTCCTATTTGGAAACCAATTTAAACGATATCGAAGGACCGGAAAATGCAAGACCTTTTTTAAACGTGATGACAAATCCGAGCTATCATCATTATCAACATCGTCAGAATACTTTGAGTCGAACCGGTGGAGGTTTGAAAATGAATTCTTGCGATCCAAGATTGTCTTCGGAAATGTCGGAGCGTCACGTTTACGATTGGGGAAGAAATCATCACGTGACGGGAGTACATAGGCCGTATAGATAAAATTGTAATCTTTTCATAATCAGTATATCGATATCGAATAAAAAATGTATATTTTAAGAGGCCTTAAATTATTTATTTATATATATTTGTATGTATTTAAAAGATTAAAAACTGAAATGTCAATATGATAATTATTTAATTTTGTTAAAATTAATATTAATTAATGAAAATAATTTTTTTTAGCTGACTGATCGATTAATCCCATCTTATAAAAATTTAATTCGAATATTTTTTTTTTAATCATCATTTTGTGTATTTATATCTAATTATTTTTAAAATGCTTTTTATATATATATAATTTGTATTATTTTAACTTGAAATATATTTTGTTAATTTGAAGTAGTATGATTCAATATTTTATTAACCTCAACAAAAAAAATTTAACAATATTAACGTTATTGTTAAAGTTGAGGTTTATTTTGAGCCTTTTTGATAATTATTTGAAAATTTCATGTTAAATAAAAACGATTGTTTACCTTTTTTTTTTTTTTTTTTTAATTAAAAGTAGGTCATTTATTTACACGATTTCAATCGACCTCGAGTATTTAATTTTATTTTTAATTTTTTTTTTTTTTCATATGATGGCCTTTTATTTGTTTTGAAAAATGAAATTCTAATTATATTCAAGTCAAAATATTTTACCATTTTTTTTTTTTTTTTTTTTTTTTTCTAAACAAAAATTATTCGTTTTGTTGTAATTATAAAGAATTATGAAGGCATCAAATAAAATCAACTAGAGCCACGACTTTGAAAACTCCTAGACTTTTTAGGTAGGCTGTTTAATATCAAAACGTAATAAGTTTATTTTCAAATGCGTAATTTTATTACGTTTTGATATTTTTATAAGTTTCTATAAGAGTAGTAGTAGTAGTAGTAGTAGCGGTAGTAGTCGGAACAAAATGTTGTTTTGTAATATTCAATAATACATAGAAAATGTGAATTATAAAGGTTTTATTTTATAATTCATATTAAAAATTTTTATTAATTTTTTAACGAATATAATTGCACAGTGTAAAAAAAAAAAAAAAAAAATTTAACTTTATTTTTTCTAAGGTTAGTATCGTTTATATATATATTTTTAATTGATTATTTATATTGAATTGGTAATTTTGTTTACCATTTACTGGCGTTAATCTCGCATGAGCTCAAGCCTGTTTCCGGCGAGTCTTATGTTTTCCTTTTATGTAAACTATTTGCGTGACTCATATTTCCAATTAATAATACATGTTCATTTTATGTCATTTCAAATTAGATTTTTTTAAAGTTTACCCGTAAAAAGTAATCACACATACACACAAAATGCCTAATCGTGGACCAGTTTATCAGCCTACAACAGAAAGTTATGAACCCCAAACTGAGTGGAATAGCCCCTCAGGCCTTTTATCACAAACGACCACATCAATAGGAAGAGCCAGATGTTTACAATGGGTTACTTTAGGTTTAGGTGTTCTGGGTAAGGTTAATTAATTACTTTTTTCTTAGAGAGTTACAGTCATAAAAGTTTCAAATAAAATTTTATTATTTTTTATCGTTTTTTTGTCTTCTTCGATTACAGCTATTTTTTCCAGTATTATTTTAATTCCTGCAGGGTCAGTAGCTCTTTCAAAAGATGAATCTGAAAGTTCTACATCAGATATAGTTGTATTAGTTATCGGTTGTATTTTATTAATGATTGGATGCATATTAATCGGAGTATTTCTTAGGTAAAAAAAAAAAAAAAAGAAATATTAATTATTAATAGGTTTTATTTTGTTATTATTAAATTAACTTGTGAGTTTTATTTTTTAAATTAGGCAAGGAAATTGCAGAGGATGTCCTAGAATAATAATTAAAGATAAAAGGATTTCTCATCAAATGAGAGATTCTCAAAGTGTTAACGGTCAAGCAATGAATCCATCGACAGATTTTCTGGTAACTACACAATATGCACCTGTTTCTGAAATTTCATATCAGCCTCCAGTTGTTTCTGAAGAAGAAGAAACTAGGAAGTTAATGGGGAGCGATAATAAAGACTGGTATGTTAATATTTTTATAAAAGTTTTAAATGAAGGATTTACGAATTAAAAACTAATCAATTTACTTAACAATTTTTTTTTTTTTTTTATAATCATTTAAAAAAGGAAATGTAATTCCTTAATGTGATAATTTAATGAAATGGTTTCTTTTTTTTTTCCTCACCATATTTTAATTGCACAGTATTATATTTAATATTAATTAATTAATTATAATAAAAATGAGAAACGAATTTAAAAAATTGAAAACGATTTTAATGTTGTGAATCGTCTAACAAAAATTTTTTAAATTTTATTAATTCTCGCATGGATTCATCATTTTAGTAATGAAGATAGTGAAAGAATATTAGAAAAGGATCCAAGAATTGTTTTACGCCCTCTTAGCAAAGTAGAAGAATTTCAAGATACAGAAGGTAAGAAAAAAAAAATAAATTTCAATTCGAATTTAAATTTAAATTTTGTTTAATAACATTTTGCATTTTTTTTTTTTTAAACATTCGAGTGCTGTGATGCCTAATTAGATGTTTAATCCGTTTCTTTTTCTCTGGAATATTAATAAAAAGTAATAATGATGATAATAAGTAAAAAAAAAGTATTTCAGAAGTTATTTTTAGTCATTCCATTACTCGTTTTTGAATGTCAGTCATTGTAGGTTAAGGTTGATGAAACTAAATTTAACTCGTTCATTCATTACTTGCGGTTAAAACGACGTCATCATCGCAATTCATTTTTTATTTTCTCCAAATGTTATTTTTTTTATCGATTTCCGATAATAATTTTTAAGTTAATTTTAAAACTCGAGGAGTCATCCAAACAAAACTTTATTAAACAATTTTTTTTTTTTTTTTTTTTTTTTTTGTCCTTTTCAGCCTTATGAAGGAAAGCAACAGCATAATCACACTCGACACGGATAAATTCGAACCAAGAGACAGTCCAAAACCTAGAATATTAAATCATTCTCATTCTCATCATGACGTCATCAATTCATCATCATCGTATTTGTCGGGAAAAGAAACGAATTCGGATAAGGTACAACCCGCGACGAGATCGGCATGGAAAAACGCGATACTTCGAAAAGCATCCATTCGTACGAAACGTGCGCCATTGGCCGATTTCGAAGACATAACTCCTTCGTTACGGTCATCATGGTCTAGCATGTATTTCAATCAGACTCAAAGCGAATCCGAAAGCGACGGATTATCTTATTATTCTGACACGGTTTAATCAATCAGTCAATCAATCAATCAATATTAATAATAATAGATTTTAAATATTTATATTTATATATACACCCAAACGCATGTATGTAGGCACACATGTTGTAATTACGCACATTATTTCTCTCACAAATGGTAACGCATAATTATTATTATAATACGCACACGCTAAATTTATTTATGCTATTTCGAAAGAAATTTAAAAGTTAGGTCGTATCGTGATAATAATAATAATAATAATAATACTTTTTATTTGCTTTGCAAACGGAAAAAAAAAAAAAAAATCGATAAAGCACAAAAAAAAAAAACTTGAGAGGTTTCAAAATAAGTTTAAAAAAAAAAAAAAAAATTTATTTTATTTTTTATTTTTATTTTTAAATTCGTTTTTTTTAAATTTTGTTCGTTTGTTTGTTTGTTTGCGTGCGTGCGTGTGTGTGTGTGTGTGTGTAGGTGTGTGCACGTGCGCGTGCGTGCGGAAAATCGTGTAAATAAAAAATGGGGAAAGCAAAAAATAAAAATAAAAAATTGAAAATTCGAAAAGATTTTTTTTTTTTTTTTTCGATGTATATTGGCGTTGGGAATGTGGGTGGGGAAGGAGGCAGGGCGTCGTTTTTTTTTTTATTATGAATATTTTTAACACGTGCACTCACGTGTGCATGTAATAACGATTTGGGGGGTAGGAGGAGGAGGAGGAGGAGTAGGAGGGAATCAATAAATTTTTAAACGTTTGGAATTTTCACGCGAATCGATTTTCTGTCGATTTGCGTGAAAATCCTCATCATCATCATCATCATTATTATTATTATTATTATTATTATTATTATTATTATCATTTTTGCAAAGAAGTACAGTCCTTGCTTTTGAGTGGAAAGGAAATTTAATTACGTTACGAATTATTATACAAAATGGAAACGATGAAGAAAATGTGATGACGAAAATCAATCAATAAATCAATAAATCAATGATTAATTAATTTCGGTTATTCATCTTATAATATACATATCATTCATTATATACAAATATATTATTATTTTTATTATCATTATTTTATAATAATATTTATATATATTGAAATTTAAAAAAAAAAAAAAAAAAAAAAGAGGATATTATTAAATGTGTGTTAGATGCGTGCGTGAGTGAGTGAGCGAGTGAGTGAGTGTGTATGAATGCGACTTCGTGCTTGTGAAAATTTTTAAAGAAAATTATTTTCACGTGTGTAAAATTCAAATTATTATTATTATTATTTTTTTAAAAAATATTTTTACTACTACTGCTACTACTATTGTTACTACTATTTCTACTGCTACTGCTACTCATTCATAAGAATGTAAATTTTTAGTGCCTCAAAAATTAATTAATTGCCTTGATTCGCATTTGTTTGTTATTAACTTTGGGAAAAAAAAATTTTTTTTAAAATAAACGACGATGACTTAATAAATAAATAAATAAATAAAAAGTCTGATAAAACGAAAAAAAGTTAATAAAAAAAAAATTATGTAACGTGGATTATACGAAAAAAAAAAAAATAAATAAATAAATAAAAATTAATTTACAACAAACGTTTATTTATTTATTTATTTATTTATTAAAAAACAAAAGAAAGATTTGAAATTAACTCACGTGCTTTTTTTTTCTTTTTAATTGTTATGTAATAGAAGAAAATTATTTTAACGAAAAAAAAAAAAACTTATTAATAAATAAATAAATAAGTATTAATTTATTAATTTTTTTATTTTATTGTTATTATTGTGCATTTTTTTTTATTTATTTATAATTACTGCCTTTTTTTAAATCGGGTTAAACTATCATTATTATAATTATTATTAATAAATTTTAAAATGAATTATTAATAAATAAGTGACCTCTAAAATTTTTATTAATATTATTATTATTATTAGTTTTAGATTATTTTATTTTTAGCACTTTAATCGAGAAATAAATAAATAAATAAATTATTTTTATTAAAAATGATGATAATAATTGATATTTATTGACAAATTTATTAATAAATAAAATTTTAATTATTTTTTTTTTAAATATTATATTATGTATAATTTTATTGTGATTGTAAATTAATAATAATAATAATAATAATAACAATAAATCAAACTTTAAATTAATTAATTTGTTTTTTTTTTTTTATTATAAGTGGGTGTGGCCTCCCCCTTAAAGGAGGGGAGGGGCTCCCTCATCCATTGGTTAATGATATTCGATGATTTGTTAATTTGATTATTATTATTGGGGGGATGCTTGTAGGGATACTTGTAGGGGTACCTGTAGGGATGATTGTTTTCCTTTCCTTTCCTTATAATAATAATAATGATAATAAAATGTTTGTCATTAATTACACGAGTAATAAAAAAAAAAAATGAAAATAATTTGGCGGTGGTGGTGGTGTTGATGATGATGATGATGATGATGATGATGATGACGATGATGATGATGATGATAATGAAGATGATGATGGGAAAGATATTTAAATTGTTTATCAAATGTGAAAAGAAAAAAAAAATTTTTAGATTTCGATTTTAAAAGTCCTTAAAATTTTTTTTTTTTGGGTTAAAAAAATAATAATAATTTTTGTTAACTAACAATTGTAACAATTATTATTATTATCTTTACATATTATCATTTTTATCAATTGATGTTAAATATGATGATGATGATGATGATGATAAAAGTAAAAAGAGTACATTAATAATTAAAAAAAAAATCTTTTTTAGAATATTCTAGAAAATTTTTTTTTTAACGGTTAAAAATAATTAATTTTTTTTTTTTTTTGCTGTTGTTGATCGATTGGCTCCTGACCCAAAATATTTGCTAAGATTAATAATAAATGATGAAATAATTAAAAATCGGAAAAATATGAAAAAAAAATTTCACGGCCTTGATTTGAATTTTCGTTTGCAACAAACAAACAAACGAACGAACAAACACGAGAGTAGAAAAAATAAATAAAAAAAAAATTTTATTGTTTTTTTTTTAACGTAATTAATAATAATTTTTTTTGAAAGGAGAGTGAGGGGAGGGGGAGGTGATGAGGGAAGAAGAGAAAACGCGACAATAATAATAATAATAATAATAATTTAAATATATATATAAAAAAACAAAAGACAAGGTTAAAATAAATTCTTAAAATATTCTGGCAATTTTTTTTTTTTTTTTTTTTAAATAAAATTTGCGGATTCTATCAAACGTTGGAAATATTATATATAAAAAAAAATCTGGCAGTTTCCCCCCACAAAAAAAATCTCTTTTCTTGGGGGGGGGAAGAGGGGGATTCCTCCGTTGAATTAAAAAAACATCCTGTTCTTATTAATTAAAAAAAAAAAAATTTTCTGTCGGAAACGAATTTAAAAAAAAAAATTCATCGATTGCTCATCTATTACGTATTGTAGGGAAAACAGGGATGCCAATCGCTGAAAAAAAAAAAAAGGAAAAGGAAACGTGACGATCGTTTTTTTTTTTTTTTACCTTCGTTTATAAAATTTATATATATATATATATATATATATAATTTTTTTTCTCCTTTCTAGAACAAACAAGCAAACAAACAAACACTAAATTAGAAAATTTATTCAACCGAAATAAAAAAAAAAAAAATGCAAACATTTTATGTTACGTAATCGAAAAACGTTTTCAATTGTTTTTTTAAATGACAGAAAAATGTCGTTAATAAATTTCTTCTTTCTTTTTCTTTTTGTTTAAATTTTTAATAAAAAACTATAAATTTTTTCTTTTTTAATCGTGGGATTTCCCTTCGCGTTTTTCCGCCATCTTGTTTTTTTTTTAACGTAATAATAATATTACGTGAACTAAAAAATTTTTTTTTTTTTGTTTTCTATTAATCGAAAATTTATTTAAACTATTTTGTCCTTCGTTTAAATTATTATTATTATTATTATAAATAAATAATTTGAAGGAAAATAAATTTATTAACGTGACGACGACGACAAAAACAATTTTTTTTTTTTTTTTTTTTCATTAACGTTTTTTATTGACGATTATTATTGTCAATTTAATTGGATAACAAGGACGTTAACGTCAACCTCGTCAACCTCGTCGTCGACGACGACGACGAGGACGTCATGAAAAGACAAAAAAAAAAATCACAAATTACACGAAAACAATACGAAAAAAAAGAAACAACAAAAAAATTTTATTGTTAAAAATAAACGTAAGCCTTCAAATACCATCATCATCATTATTATTATTCTATTTAAACGTTAGTTATTGTTTTAATCTTCATCCAAGAAGTTTAGGAAAGACTAAGAGAGAGAGAGAGACAGAGAAATAATGAAGAAATGGAGAAAGAAAGGAGAAAAAGAAAGAAAAAGGGAAAGAGAGAAAGAGAAATAAAGGAAAAATGATAAGAGAAAGAAGAAGAGAGAGAGAGAGAGAAATAAAAAAATTGGGGAGAGAGAAGAAAGAAAAAGAGAGAGAGAGATTAAAAAAATTCATTAATGGGGGGGGGGGGAAATTAATAATAATAATAATTAAATGATAAAATTTTTAGTTTTTTTTTTCAAATTTAATAATAATCTAATTCCACGTCTATTTTTTTCCTTTTTTTAATAATAATAATAAATTAATTTATAAATAAAACTTTTATTACGACCCCCATCACCCTCCCACCTCCCACCATCACCACCACCACCTCCTCCTCCTCCTTTTCATTTTTATTTTCTCTTTTAATAATTAATTAAAAATTTTTTCTTCTTTTAATTTCAACTTTATTTCTTTCTTCAAATTACGTAATATTAACTAATAATAATAATTATTATTATTATTATCATTATTATTAGTTAATAATAGTTATTATTAATAGCGCACACGTGATAAACAATTTTTTATTATTAAAAAAATAAAAAATAAATGAAAAAACAAACAATAAATTTTATCGATTTTATTTTTTATTTTTATTATCATTATCATTATTTATTTTTGATTAATACAAAAAAAAAAATTTAATAATTAATAATTAATTAACAAATAAATAAATAAATTTTCATTATAATCACCAAAAAAAAAAAAAACCACTGATAAAAACCGAGTAATAAATTAACTGAATGAGGACAATAAATTAAAAAAAAAAAATTTTTTCTTATCATTTTATTACCCAATAACTGACGATCGATATCGTATACTGACAAAAACAACAACAACAAACAAACAAAAAATTTATTTTTTTTCTCTTTTTTTTTGAATGCTAGTAATAATAATAATAACGACAACGGCGACAGAAACAATCATTAACGTAACCATCATCATCATCATCATTATTACTACCATTTCCCCCCCCCTTCCCCAATTCGATTTCATCCTTTTCCCACCGCACTTCCGTTTCCGATTCGCGCGTAAAAAAAAATTTTTTTTAAAAAACAAATTCGCAAAAAACTAAAAAACTTTCGTGTTTCTTTTACTCGTTATTTCCGCTCTAAAACTCTTTCACTACTTACGCGTACCTTTTTTTTTAACTTAAAATAACAAACCGGAAATGAATAACATTTTTCCCCTAATTTTTTTTTCGCTTCGGGTTGCAAAATTAAAATTAAACAAATTATTATTATTATTATTATTACTACCACCATTTTTTTATTTAAAAAAAAAAACCGCGAAAAATTTAATCATCATCCGGATATTTTTATTTCCGGTACGAAAAAAAAAGAGAAAAGAAAAAGAAAAAAAAAATAAAAACAATCGTTGACACTGTTTGTTGTGTTTGTTGACTGTCCTCCACCCCTCCTCCCAACACCCACCCATCCCACGACGTTGCTGTTGTGGATTTTCTTTTTTTTTTTTTTTGTAAATAACACGATGATTTAAATGTTTCGATGTCGTGAAAGACTAATAATCGTAGTAACAATAATAATAATAATAATAATGATAATAATAATAATAATTAATAATAATAATAATAATGATGATGATGAAAGCTCAAAGCTCGAAATTAATAATCGTGAGAAAATGATAAACGCGAAAATTATTATTCGTGTTTTCCTCGTTACCCTTTCAAATCAATCGGCAAACAAACAAACGAACAAACAAAAAAATATTAAATACATTTTTTTTTTTTTTTCCTTTCTGCTTGACAACAACGGACATGACGATGACGATGACGATGATGATAATTATTACCATTCACGATGCGACGACAGGTTTCAAGTAATAAAAAAAAACTGCGAGAATGAATGAATGAATGAATGAATGAAAAATGTAAAAAAAAAATTTTTTTTTTGGTTTTGCACGACGACAGGAATATAAAAAAAATTGACAAAAAAATTCACTTGTGAGAGAGAGAGAGAGAGAAGAAAAAAAAAAAGAGAGAAAAAAATTCACGTTCTGTAAAAACAATCGGTGGAATCACGTTTGCCAACCTTGAATTTTTTTTTTTTTTTTTTTTTTTTTTTTTCTTAAGAATTAATTCGAGTGCAAAGAAACGGAAAAAAAAGAAAAAAAAAAAAAAAAAAAAACTATTTGTTCGTTACGTAATTTTCGAACGGCAAAATTTTCTCGGTTTTTTAATTGATGACGTCACGACGATGAGGACGAGGACGAATCCGCCATTTTAAATACGTTTATTTTAAAAATTTCCGATTTTCCAATTTTTTTTTTTTTTAAAAAAAAAAAAATGATTATTTTCGCGATAATGATCACGTTTCAATTTTTCTCCCCCCTCCCTTTTAAATAGAAAGAAAAAAAAAAAAAGAAAATTCAAATAAACTTTTTTTTTTCGTTTTTGTCCAGCTAAATAATAATGATAATAACAAAAAAAAATTTAAATATTTGAAACGTTCCATTTTGTAACGAACAAATTGGCAAAAAAATTTTACGCGAGAGCGCGCGCGCGCACGTGTGTATGTGTGTGTGCAACCTCATTAATTTTAAACTAATTTTTATATTATTATATTATTATTAATATTATTATTATAGTTTATTCATTATTATTATTATATTTGTCTATATTTAAAATATTATATTATTGCATTTCTAATTTTTTTTTTTTCTGTCTTTATTTCAAATTCTAATTCGGTCAAGCACTATTCATTAGGAACTCGAATAATGGCATTAAATGTTAGTAAGTGTTTAAAAAAAAAACTATTCAAACGTTTGTTTGTTTGTTTGTTTGTCTCTCTGTTGTATGGTGTGTGTGTGTGTGTGTGGTTTTTTTTTCTTTTTCTCGTTTTTTTTTTTTTAAAAACTATTATTTAAACTAAACGGATTTTTCATATATCTAATACTTACATTACAATAGCAACAAATGAAAATAATATACAAAAGCATAAAAATGATGTAAACAAAACAACGTTCAAATCGGTTTTTCTCATACTGTCTGTCACTCATTAAAATAATATTTTTTTTTGAATGAAAATTTCTTTGTCGCATTAAACATTCATGTTTGTATGAGAATGCTTTTAATGTGACACATACAAAAAAAAAGAAAAAAAACTCCTTTTGTGAAAGCTTTCGCCATTTTTTTTTCTTTCTCTTTCTTCTTCATCTACTATTTATGTTTCTCGTTCGTTTTGTGTGAAATTTGAACATTGTCTTTTATAATTTCAAATGTTTATGCTTTATTATTATTATTATTAATTACCTAATATCTATAGTAGTTTGGTTTGAACGGACCCGCTTTCGACAAGCCCATGTATTTAGCTTGATCGTCTGTTAATTCCGTTAAATGAGCATCGAACGTCGGAAGGTGTAAACTGGCAACGTATTCATCCATTTTTTTCGGTAATAAATAAACGTCGGATTTGTATCGTCCGTGAGGAGCGTTAAACAATTCTATGAGAGCTAATGCTTGCGTTGCTGCCGTTATTGACACGACAAACGAGGGTAAACTCGAACAGCTAAGATTAACTAATCTACCTTCGGCCAACAAAACGATTCTCTTACCGTCCGGCCATATGATATGATCTACCTGAGACCTTACTTTTTCCCAAGTTAAATCCGGCGTTCTTAAACTATTAACATCTATTTCTGTGTTTGAGTGACCCATGTTGCAAACAACGCAACCGTTTTTCATCTTATCCATGTGCTCTCTTGTTACTATGTTTTTGTTTCCTGTGGCAGTAACAACGATATCAACATTACGAATAACTTCATTTAATTTAACAACTCTAAAACCATCCATGCAAGCTTGTAAAGCACATATCGGATCAATTTCAGTGACATACACAACACATCCGAGACCTTTCAAGGCTTGACAACATCCTTTTCCCACCTCTCCATATCCGCAAACTGCAACTTGTTTACCTCCAAACATAACATCTGTCGACCTTTTTAAACTGTCAATTATAGATTCTCTACAGCTGTACAGGTTATCATATTTTGTTTTAGTTACAGAATCATTTACATTCATCGCTGGAACTGACAGTTTACCTGCTTTGGAAAGTTGATATAATCTATGTACTCCAGTTACACTTTCTTCGACTATGCCTTTAATCATTTTAAACATTCCTGGATATTTTTTTAGCATCAAATGAGTCGCATCTCCTCCATCATCCAATATCATATTTGGTCTCCAATATTCAGCATTAACACACCTATCAATGCACCACCAAAAATCTTCTTCTGTCTCACCCCTCCAGGCAAACACTGACAAACCTGATTCAGCAAGAGCAGCTGCAACTTCGTTTTGAGTCGAGTAAATATTACATGCAGCCCATCGAATTTGAGCTCCTAATGCTGTCAAAGTTTCAATTAATACAGCTGTCTGAGCATTTATGTGAGTGCATCCTACTATTTTAGCTTGTTTTAAAGGCTTGTCATCGACAGCTCTTTTTCTAAGAGCCATGATACCAGGCATTTCTTGTTCAGCTATTTCTATTTCCCTTCTCCCAAAAGCACTTTGAGCTATATTTCGTACACAAAAATCTTTAAAACCTGAAGAATTTTTTTGTATTTTTTCTCTTGGAGAAACGTCATCTTCTTCAGAACTACTTTCAGTATAGGAAGCAGAACTATATGAATCTTGGGAAGACGCTGACAACGAACGACTTCGATACCGGTTAGATTTTTTTAAAGCCGTCGATGATTGCATTTCAATTTTAGCTCTTTCCGCACCAAAATTATTAGAACCATCGAATATTTTAATAGTGGAACCAGGATCTGTCACAGGACTGTCGCAAATCATTGCTGGCGCAGATTTAGTTCCATGGTTTTCATTATTTACAGATGTTTCGTCGGCCATTTTTCCATTCAACGTCTATTATTAATTAAAATTAATGAAACAAACAATTACAGTTTATCAACAATGTAATTAATTCACTAAATAATTTAACAACAATAAATTGACTAGTTTTCGCTGTGAAAATTAGATAATACTAACTGACGTAAAAGTTAAGAGACTTGACGTGACACTAATCAGAAATCCCGTGACCGAGATTACTGAACGCGCAATTTCAAAGCCTCCGTTATCAAGTTACTTAGTCTCGTTGAATATTGAAAAAGAAAAAAATTCGACTTGTTGCCATACGACTTTAGCGCTTAAATTTTTCATTTGAATTTTTTTGTTTCTTTTTTAAACTCAATATTTTTTTATATTTTTTTTTACTTTAAAATTAATTAATAATTTTAAAAAATAAAATTAAATTAACTACGCTAACTGAATAACCACCGTAATTTTAAACTGATAAATTCCTCTTTCAATTTTTTAAATATTTAAAAACGTTTTTTTTTTTCCTCTCAGTAATAATTAAATTATCTGATTATTTGTTCAAAACATTTAACTAAACCTTCCAAATACAACCACAACGACAAAAAATTTCAAATCAAATAATTGAATAATAAAATATAATAAATTGTTCAAACATTTATTTAATCAATTAGAAAAATAAAATTTAAAATGGAAAAAACAATTTTTAATGACAACAACATAGAAATCACGTTTGTTCATATATTTCCACAATTTTTCACAATAAAATTTTATAGAAAATATACACATAATTTTATTAAACGTCTTTTCTTTAATTTTTTAATTTTTTTTATAATAAATTCACAAATATTAGAAAAATTTAAAATAATTAAAAAAAAAAGTAAATAAATAAATAATAATAATAGAAATAAAATCAACAAAATTTTACGATAATTAAAACGATTCGTAAAATATTAAAAGGCACCCATTATTATTATTATTATTATTACTTAATTATTTACAAATTTATACTTAAAAAAAAAGAAAGTTTCACAAACGATTTGATAAATTCTTTTATAATAATAATAATAATAATTTCACCTTCCTATAATCGTCGGACAATCCGCCATTGCAATTTCTTCATTTGGTGCTTTTTGTCCTTTTCTTTTTTTTGAAAATAATATGAAGGCACAACCTGATAAAAGATTACATATGAAAACTAACCAAGCCAATACAAAACTGTAACCGTATTTATGTGTTGCACCCGGTGGATAAGTAAATGGTAAATGTTTTTTTTCATATTCGATGGAATTAATAACAACTTCGATAACCGTTAAAGTCGATCCAGCTAAAAACAACAAAATAAATAAATAAATGAATAAATTTTCTATCTCATCCTTTTTTTCTTTGTTTTCTTTCTCTCTCTCTCTCTCTCTCTCTCTCACTCTATCTTTCCCTCTCTCTTTCTCTCTCAAAAAAAAATTATAATTTATGTCTTTAAACTATTCAAACAAGGTTTTTATTACTTTTGGCATCGAATCATAACAAATTTGCTAAAGCAAAAAAACGATAAAAAAAAAAAAAGATTTTTTAAAATCATTTATTTATTATTATCATTATCATTATCATTATTATTATCACCATTAATTATTTCCTTTATTTTTTTTTTTTATTGCGTGTGTGTGTGTGTGCGCGCGTTTGCTCTCGTTTTCTCTCGTTTGCTTAAATTTTTTTAAAAAACGATTTTACAAATTACTATTGAAAAACGAATAAAATATTATTAATAATAATAATAATAATAATGGTATTTTTACTTTTTCTATTTATTTATTATTATTATTATTATTATTTTTCATTTAGAAATTTTAACCACTTAATAATAATAATAAATAATGATTTTAAAGTGTTATTACTCGTTGTTCGATTCCTTTTCTCTTAATTTATCAATTAATTTTAATAATAATAATAATAATAATAATAATATTTATCAAAAATTAAAAATTCTATTGTTTTCTACATCTCCCCCTCTCTCTCTCTCTCTCTCTCTCTAATTTTTTTTTATTTGTTGTCTTTGTTTATTTTTCAAAAGCTTTTAACAATACAAAGATGATGAGGATGATGATGTTTGTTAAATTTACCATTTTTTTTTTCTCAATGAAAGTTTTTTTCTTATTGTTTATCCTTATAAATATTAATTATTTAATTTATTATTATTATTATTATTATTTATAAACAATAGATGATAAGAAATGAACTCACTTGATAAGAAATGTATTCCTCCGGCGGTTCTTTTAAACATGTATCTCGTGTTATTGAACGTGTAACAAGAAAATATGAATCCGATTATCATAAGTGCCAATGCAATTATTGAAAAAACCGCTTCCGTTTTATTATAATCTAATAATAATAAAAATAATAATATAAGTTTTTTTTTTTTTTAATTGATGATGATGATGATAATAATAGGAATAAAATAATAATAATAATGATAGCAATTATGAGAAAAAAGACGATTCGAGTTTTTTTTTTTTTTTTTTTTGTGGAGAAACAAAAGGGCGGAGGGAAATTATTACATTTAAAAAAAAAGAAAATTTTTTCCAAAGGATCGAACGAAACTATGAAAATGCGACGTTAATAATAATGATAATAGTGATAATAATAATAATTTTTTTTACTTACTCACGATTGTTTCATCGATTGATGGATCTTTTTTCGTTTTTGAATCTGACGAATATGACATTTCGTGAAATTTACATTTTTCTGCAAATAAAAAATAAAAAAAATTACAATTAGTATTAGTATTATTATTAGTATTATTATTATTATTATTATTATTTAAAAGATGAAATTCTACGAATGACTTATCCCTTGTAAAATAATAATAATATTGGTTTTTTTTTTAGGTACCGCAAACGATTTTTTTTAATTTTAAAAAGGTCAATAATTAAATATTTGTTTAAACTCGATCAATACTTAAAAATTAAAACAAACAAACGAACAAACAATCAAAAACAAACAAGAGAGAGAGAGAAAGAGAGAGTGAAATTATTAAATTATCAACCTTACGTTAGAAAAATTAATTTTTTTTAAAAATTATTTAATAAAAAGGCATTTTACAGCGAGAAAAGGCATTTTACATCGAGAAAAAAAAAAAATTCTATTTTACTCCGAAATTCGTCGGAAAATAATAATAATAATACTAACGCTAATATTTTTTTTTTTACACGGTTCTCATCATCATCATCATCATCAGTATTATTATTATTATTTTTTTATTTAAAATAAATAAACCGTAAAATTTGTATTTGATTGGAATTTACCATAATGAAATATGTTCACAATATCCGTCGACACATTTTTGCCACGTTTAGATTTTTTTTTTTTTTTTTTTTTTAAAAAAAAGAAAAATTTAAATTTAAAATTTTATTTTGTTCATCCTTCGTTAGGTTTGCCTCCTCCCCCTGCCTCTCTCCCCCTTCCCTTTCCCTCTTCCTTCTTATTTCATTTTATTTATTCGGTTACGTAATCATTCGAGTGTAAGAAAAGAAAAAAAAAATTTTTCCAATTTCAATTTTTTTTTTTTTTTTTTATTAGTTAAATTTAACAACCAATTTTTGACAAAATGGCAAATTTTGCCATTTTGTAAAAAAAAAATTTTTTTTCTTTAATAAGCAATAAAAAATAATTTAACTTATTTTTTTTTTGTAAGAGATGAACAAAAAAACAAGATTTTCGGTGTGAACAAATACCTTGAACCTTAAAAAAAATAATAATAATAATTTGTGAACTGGGTTTAAAAAAGGAAATTCAAAGGAATAAAAAAAGGAAAAATGATACTACGAAAAAGGAATAAAAAAAAAATGATAAAATCATGCTTCGCGTTTGGTTAAAAAAAAAAAAAAACGTGACAATTAACAAGATTTTAAATTTATTTATTTTAAAAAAAAGGATTTTACGAAAGATACGAGCCGGGGAGGGGGGAATTGGAAAGGGGAAGGAGGGAGAAAATGGAAACGAAAGGTTAAAAAAAGGTTATGGGGGGGAAACAAAAACAATTTTTTTCCGTATGAGAAAAATAGAAAATACGTGTAAAAACCCGCAAGAAATGTTTTTTTTTTGTTTTATTTTCCGTTTCCGGTAGAATACTTGTAAAAAAAAAATTAAAAGAAAATCGAAATTAAAATAGAAAATTTTTAAATTTGTAAAACTTTCACTCTCTCTCTCTCTCTCTCTCTCTCTTTCTCTCTGGAGCTCCCACAAAAAAAAAAAATTGCGACAATGAATAAATTATTCTAAGACGCGTTTTCCATTGAATTTTCGATTTAAGAAAATCCGTTTTAAATTACGCATTTTCTCTTCCCCCTTCCCTTCCCCCGATCTTTTCGTGTTTCCTGCCCTTTTCTCCCCACCACCCCTCGTTTCCCCTTCCGCTTTCCCTTCCCATCTTTCTATCTCTCTAACTTTTCCGCTCATTCTCTAAAAATTTTCCAAAATCCACATTTTTATTTTCTAAGCAAATTGTAATCCTGACTTGAATTCAAGTCTCCGAAAGATTTAAAATTAACCGAACGGAAATAATAATAATAATAATAATAATAATAATAATAATAATAATAATGATGATGATGATGATGATTATACAACAGAAAAAGTTACAAAAAAAAATTTCTAAAAAAAATAATTTTCTTTTTTTTTTTTTTCAAACGTGTTTGTTTATTGTTTGTCGTGGAATTTCAATTTTGTTTGTTGTTGTTGTTGTTGTTTTTGTTGTATTTAAATATATAAATTTTTTTTTTTTTCGTCTGCGCATAATAAACGATGAAAATATTTTTATTACGTTTCCATATTAAATTTTTTTTTTTTTTGTCTCAGACAAAAAAGTTTAGAGATTTTCGTAAACGTTCAAAAATTATTATTATTATTACTACAGTGATAATGATAATAAATGATTTTTTTTTTTCGTTACCATTGTTTCACAATATTTAAAAAAAAAAGAGAGAGAGGGAGAGACCGAACAATCGACCAATCAGGTTCGTTTATTTATTACAATTAATTTTCCCGTTAGCGAAACATAATTTTCGTTCGTAGAGATTTTTCTACCTGTTGATAATTAACAAACTCCTCCAATTAAAAGCCATATTGGAAAAAATGATTACGTAATTATTTTTAATGACGTGTTAATGACCCGTAACAACCCCAATTTTTTTTTTTTTTCTAAATTTAAATGTTGTTTGTACGATGAAAACACAACAGGCAGAGCCGACAACGTAAAAAAAAAAAAATTTAAATTAATTACTTCGAACAAAAGTTTTAAATTTAAATTTTATTTAAAAAAAAAAATGTTTCTGTATTATTTGGTTATTTATCGTCCGCCATTTTGTTTTTCTTTTTATTTATATAAAACTTTAAATACAAACGAAAAAAAAAATGTTTTATTAAGAATGTTTTTTGTTTTTTTTTCCTGTAAGTCTGCGTGTGTGTTTGTGTCTTCTCCTAACTTAAATTTGTCTTCTGCTTTTTGTTTTGTTTTTTGTTTTTTTTTTAAAGGAAAATACAGGTGGAAAATAAAAAAAAAATGGAGGGAAAGAAAAAAGGAAGAAAGGAAGAAAAAAAGGGTTTAATCTAAAAATGTTTTATTTACAATCTGGTGTTAGGAAAAAGATTAAAACATTTCTCTCTTTTCCTTTTCTAAAACTTTTTTTTTTTATGCTTTAGGCCCTTGATTAAAGATTAGAAGCTGCCGTGGGAGGCAGGGGGAGGGTAGAGAGAGTGGGGGAAGAGAAAAAAAAATTCAAAATTTGTTATACGTTTAAAAAAAAAAAAAAAATTTTTTTTTCTGAAAAATCGTTGTTTATTTATTTGTTTACGCGAGAATGTTTTATAACAAAAGCCGCCATTTTGTTTTTTTTGTTTTCTTGCACTGTTTTCTTTAGTAAAAAGTTTTTTAAAACCTTTGAAAATAAATTTTTTCAAGTGAAATTAAACAGCAAAAAATAAACGAAAACGGTAAAAAACAAAACATTAACGTGGTTTTAAATTTATTTACGACAAACAACAAACGCGTTCGCGACGACTAAGACAACAACAACAAACACAAATTCGTGTTTTTTTAAACGTAAAATGGTTGTTAAAATAAAAATAAATTTTTTTTTTTTCGTGTTTGTCTTACATCGTCATTTAATTTAAGACTTTACAAAAAAAAAAAAAGGGTGTCTGATTCCACGTCTTCGTCTTTGTCATTTTCGCCGCCATTTTTTTTTCTCACATATATATATATATATAAATAAATATAATTAACGATTAAATTTTTTTTTTTTTTAATAAAAGAAAATTCTCAGGAGAATTTTAAAATTTTATTATTTTTTCCACCATTTTTATTTTTATTACTTTTCGTGCGTGTAATAATTTATTAAAAAATAATCACACACGTGTGTTAAAAGTAATTAAAATTTTATTACTCTAATTTTTAACGCCATTTTTTTAAGGTATTTTAAAATTTTATTATTATTATTATTATTATCATTATTATTATTAATTTCTTTTTTTTTACGGCCGATTAAAAGAGATTTTATTTATTTATATATATAAAAAAAAATTAAATCAAATTCGAACGAGTGAAATACGCCATGTTTTTTATTCTCTTCCTCTTTCTGTCTCTCTTCTTCGTTTTTTAAAAATGGCGGGAAAAAATAAAATTTGAAAAAAAAAAAATTTTATCCGAATTTTCTTTTTTTTTTTTTCACGTCGTGAGCTTCGTGATTTTTTTTTTTACTTCCGCTCATCGGTTTAATGATAATAATAATAAAAATAATAATAATAATAATAATAATAATAA
>NW_002987337.1:130161-131850 GCF_000006295.1 Pediculus humanus corporis
GCATTTAACGTTGAGGTTAAATTTTTTTTTTTATAAAAAAGTGATAATAAATTTTACTTTTCACCTGTTCGACAAGAGGATTCAAAAAAAAAAAAAAAGAAAAAAAAAACGTTTGATTTTATGCCAGGACGATTTATTATGTCGGACAAAAACGTTTTTATATAAAAAAAAAAATTTTTTAACCCCTCTCACTCTCTCTCTCCCTCTCACTCTTTTAAAACAAAATTAAAAATTTTTTTTCCCTTGTAAAACTTACTAAAATAAGTTGTTTTCCCTTTTGTTTCTGATTTTCCTGTTACGTTACGATCATCTCCAGGACTGAATCCAGATGAGACGCCGGTTGTTTCATTCGCGTATGCAAATCTAAAATAATAATAATAATAATAATAATAATAATAATTACAAACATAACAAATTTTTTAAAAGAATTTTCCTACGAGTGTTAATAATAATAATTTTAAAGTTTATAGCTTTTTTTTTGTTGAAAAATTCGTCTGTTGCTCTTACGTCACGATTCGTTCCACTTTTAATTTTTTGTAAATATTTATTACAAAAAAAAAATTTAAGTTTTTTTATTTTTGTTGAACAATCAATCATTAGAACAAACGAATTCAAATAATAATAATGATGATGGGAACATACCTGCATATTCTCCATATTCCAGAATGACTAGAATAAAAATATCTTTTCGTCGATGGCACATAAATACCATTTCCGCCGTTGACAATAAACCAATAATCGGTTGTTATCGATATACACCAAACGGCTATGGACAAACCGACAAACACCGTGCACAACATTAATATTCTCCTTTCGAAAACAATTTCATTATAAAGTCTTTCCAATCTTTTTTTAGTTCTTTTCCCCATTTTTTTTTTTTTTTATTTTTATTTTTCTGTTTCCTTTTTAATTTTTTTTTTCATTTAATTCTTCTTTTTTTTTTCATTCTCACGAATTTTACACGAGATCATCATCATCATTATCATTATTATTACTTTCCTATCTTTTCTTTTTCATTATAGTTACTACCCTAAGCACACAAACCCAACACAAACACGACAACGTATTATTTTATTGTTTATCCGTCACCTGAAAATATTTATTTAAAATATATTAATAATGATAATGATTATGAGAGAGAGAGAGAGAGAGAGAGAAAATACAAAATATTTTTGGCGGTAGAGGCAGCGGTAAAGATACAAAAGACGCCGCGTGAAAAATTTTTTTTTCTTGTGTTTTATTTATAAAAAAATTTCACAATACTTTTTTTTTTTTTCGGTTGTTTGTTGGTTGTTGTTTTTATTGTTAGCTTTCATTTTTTTTCGTATAGTAATATTTTGCGAAGAACTACAAAAATTTTTTTTTTTTTTTTAATTGGGTTTCAAAAGATTTGTTACGTTTGATTTTTAAAAAAAAAAAAAGGCATCATTGCCAAAATAAAATTTTAGTTTTTTTATTATAGAAAATTCGAGAAGAATTTAAATACGAGAGAATTAATTGGTGGGGATATGTTAAAGAGAGAGAGAGAGAGAGGAAATGGGATATTCGTCGTGTGTATATACGCGATATAAATTGAACAAAAACTATAAAATTGTGTTGATGAATAATGCGTGGTAGGAAGACAACAGGAAGGCGGATCTGCAAGAACAAGAAGAAGGAGGAGGAGGAAGAAATGAAAAAAAAAATTTT
>NW_002987337.1:132369-133395 GCF_000006295.1 Pediculus humanus corporis
CCCCTCTCCTCTGTCCCTTCCCTCCTCCCTCTCTTTCTCTCGCTCGCTATTCTTCTCTTAATTCTATTGCCACTATCAAAAGTTTTTATTCCACAATAAAACTTTTTATTAAAAAAGTCATCAAGTGAATCGAAGTTGAATTTCATGGGTTGAAACACTAAAAGAAAATAAAATGAGAAAAAGAGAGAGAGAGAGAGAGAGAGAGAGAGAGGAAGATAGAAAGAAAGAAAAAAAAATTTGTTTTCTCTCTCTCACTCTTTCTCAATTTAAATTCATAATTCTAATTATTTATTTTGATTATTTATATAAATATTTACTTTACAAAGATTTTTCCCTTTTTTCCTTCCCTCCCCCAAAATTTTTCCCTTCCTTCCCCCTCCCTCCTCTCTCTCTCTCTCTCTCTCTCTCAAGCTTTGCATAAACCAAAACCGTAAATGATTATTATTATTATTAATTTTTTTTTTTTTTTTTTTTAACGAGTTTAATCGCGTAATTTAAAAATCATCATTATTATTATTATTATCATCATCATTATTATAGAATATTCGATTTGACAAAATGAAAGACGTTTAAAATACTGCGAACGTGACATAAAATAATAATAATAATAATAATGATAATAATTTTTTTTCCCCCTACAAAGATTCGAGTGGTAGAAAAAAAAAAATTTTTTTTTTTTCGTATTAAAATTCCGAGTTTAAAATTCCGGTTGGAAAACTTTGAGTTAATGACGTCAACAACAAAAGTTTATATAGAATGACGTCGTTTCTTTATAGTTATAAATTCAAACCGCGACTCTATATAAACCCGCTATAAAATTAAAAAAAAAAAAAAAAAACTTCGAAACAGAAAAAGGAAAAGTCAAAGGAAAAAATTTTAAATACAAAAGGTTTTTCAATTGAACTTTTGTGTTGGACTCTTTTGATTACTTTTCACGTTTGTGTGTTTTTTTCTAAAAAAAATAAAATAAAATAAAATCCGCTAACTATTTCCTTCTTTTTACCTTTCTCTCTCTCACTCTCTCTC
>NW_002987337.1:133415-136773 GCF_000006295.1 Pediculus humanus corporis
TTTTTTTATTTTTTCTTAACGTTTTTTTTTTTGTTTTTCCTTTTAACGGTTGCTTACGTCATCAACATCACCTTATTAACCTTTTCTTTCTTTCTTTCTTTCTTTTTTTTAATTATTTAATTTTTGTTTACTTATTAACCTTTTTCCTTTTATTCGATTCCTTTTTTTTAACGAGATAATAATCCGACGACTCTAATAAATTTCAAAAAAAAAAAATTATTATTATTATTTTTCGCGTTAGAAAAATTTAAATAACGATCATCATCCTTTTTTTTATTTATTTATTTAAAAAAAAAAATCGTTTGCTTAATTTTTTTTTAAGACCCCCTGAAAAAAAAAAAAAGAAAAAAAAGAATTTCCGGAATTGACAAAAGCCCCCCCCAGACATTCACTCCCGTTCGTTTCCCAATATTCAAATAGAAAAAACAAAATGGCGGACGACAAAAAAAAAATTATTTTTCGCAATAATTATATATATAAAAAAATTATTTATTGTGGGACGACCTGGTCGACAATGTTTTGTTTAATAATAAAAAAAAAAAAAAAAAAAACTTTAAAATAAATAAATTATGTGCGAAACGCCATTAATTAATAACAAAAAAAAAAAAAAAAAAAACGTTTTGGCAATGTTATCGACGCCTCTGTGTGTCTGTCTCTATGTGTTATTATTTATTTTCCGACATTTTTATTTTTATTTATTTATTATTAATTTAAACACGACAAGTAGTAATAATAATAATAATAACTTATTAATTTTTATTATCATGAAAAAAAATAAAATAAAATAAACGCGTGGTAGAAAAAAGAAAAATCCTTTTACACGACGATACTTTCTGAACGTACCTCGTTTATATTTAAAAAAAAAAATGATGACGTATGATGACGTATGCATTAACGGTTAAATCATTCGCAGGTATATTTTAAATTAAAACATTTTTCACTTTTTGATATCGATTTTCTTGTTGTTGTTGCTGTTGTAAATGGTTTTAATTTGTTTTCGATGGTTGTTGTTGTTTGTTGTTGTTACTGCTGTTATTGTTATTGTTAGAATAAATTAAGATCAATGAGTGAGAAGTTGTTAAAAACAAAAACAACCGTTCGATTCTTGAGTAATAATTACAAGAGTTTTAATTCCTTCCGTTTTTTTTCTCTTTCTTTTTTTTTTACCTTTAATCTTTAACCTTTCACATCTTCCCCCTTGAAATTTTTTTAATTTTCTCAGGACGAACGAGACTAAAAAAAAAAAACCGGAAAAAAATGAATTAAAAACGGAATTTTTTTTTTGTTATTCTTTCGACAAATATTTTGAACCGACTGTGAATTTTGTCGCAAATTTACGGATTATTTAATTTTCCGATTTATTTATTTATTTTTTTAATATCAAATTTTTAATGAAACGAAAAAAAAATATTAAAAAAAATTATTTATTTATTTTTGCGATACCGGAAAAGGCGTTTATTTGTTTTAAAAATATACGTAGGACCATCATTCATTCATTCATTCATTCATTCATTCATTCATTCATTCGTACATTCAATTTTTTTTTCGGTATTTAAACTCGTTCGATTCGTTTTATTGTGATTTTTTTGTTTTTTTTTTTTTTCGTAATAAAAATTTAAATGACTTTTCAATATTTTCCCCTCCCCCCTCTCTCTGTTCCCCCCTCTCTCTTTCTCTTTCTTTTAATTTTTTTTTTGCTGTCGTTCAATATTAATTCGCATATTTTCAGCAAAAAAAAAAAAAATCGCAAAACAAATGCAAAATTTCGAAAATATTTTTTCAACGAACACAACCGACGAATTCGATTCGACCCCCGCCTCCCCAAAAAAAAAAAAAATTCTTTATACTTTTTCCCCCTCTTTTAAACCTTCTCTCACAACTTCCCACGCATACAAACACCCACCCACCCTCCACACACACATTTTCCTTTCCACACTTCCTGTTTCCTTCGTTTTCTCATCTTCTTATTTCCCCCTCCCTCCCCTTCCCATTCCCGTGAAAAACACGCATGCACACGCACACGCACACGCACGAACACAAAATAATTTGAATTTAATATTCATATCCTCGAAATTAAAACAAAACCAAATTTTTAGGTCGAAAGAATTTTTAGTTCAAAGGGAAAATTCAATGGAAAACCTTTTTTCGAATCCATTTAATTTCCTTTTTCCCGCCCGCCCCCTTCCTCCCTCCTCTCCCATCTCTCGCCTTTCCTCCTCCTTCTTTCTTTTTTCAATTAAAACAATAGCAGACGAAATTTAAATAATACTAATAATAATAAAAATTTCCAATATTCGATCGATGATTAATTATTCAGGTACGATGGTAATTAATTTTATTTCAAATAATTATAATAAACGAAAATAAATCACGGATACGGCACTGAAAAAAAAAAAAAACGTCATCGGGGTTTCGAAACGCTTAACAAAAAAAAAAAAAAGAAAAAAAAAGAAATTAATTACCTGAAAAAGTAATTTTTTATTTCGGTTCATTACCTATACGTGATTTAATTATTTTCAAATGTAAATCGGGAACGAAAAAGAATTTTCCCTTTTTTTTTTTACATCCTGAGGTAAAAAGGGAATAAATGGGAGAGGGGAAAGGGGGGAAGAGAAAGGACAAAAAGGTTAAAAAAAAGGAAAGAAAAAAACGTGAAGAAGAAGAAGAAAAAAAACGGGTGGGGAAGGGTAGTTAAAGAATGAAAAGAATTAATAATAATAATGATTATTACGTGGTATTGATGCTATGAAAAAAAAGAAAATGGACACCGGAAATTGTAGAAAAGAAAAGTTAATTTTAAAAATGTGAATGAATAGAAGTAAAAATTTTCTATTCGATTTGGGAGGAATAAAATTCATTTTTTTTTTTTTTTTAATTATTTCCGTCGTCGTCGTCGTCGTACATGAATGATTCGGGAATTGGGAATGATTGTGTAGGAATGAAAATTACAGGAAAATTTTTTTTTCTTTTATCCCGAAGGAATGAATGATTATTTTTCTAAATCCACGGGAGGTTTCGCTTCTGCTGCTTCTTACGTGAAATTTTGTTCCTGCTACGCCTTGTCACGTTCACTTTTTCATCTCCTCATCTTTCTTCGAATTCTTAAACGTCACCGAATGACAATTTTGTCGTTTTTTTCGTTCGTGACGGTTTTTTTTTTTTTTCGTGGCAGCAACAACAAAATTTATATTTCCGTTCATTGCCAAAGTTTTCCTATCAGAGCAAATCAAATATCCCTTACATATGCTTCTTACACAATTTCCGATTAGATTCGAATATTTTCGAAAACCCCCCCACCTACTCCGACAAAAAGAAATTTGTCGTTGAGGCGTCACCAATTAAAAAAAAAAAAAATTAA
>NW_002987337.1:136793-143041 GCF_000006295.1 Pediculus humanus corporis
TCAAAAACCGTTAAAAAAAAATTTAAGAAAAAAAAAAAAATTGACATTTAATACGTTATAAAAAAAAAGGAGAGAAAGAGAGATATTAATAAAACCGGAAGTTGAAAAAAGAGGGGGGTGGGGGAAAGAAAAAAATGGCGTTAAATAAATTTTACATATGTGAAAAAAAGCTTTCAAATTTTTTTTTTTTTTCCAGGTGATTTTAAAATATAATTATGGCGAATTCGAGACCGATAAACGTTAAATTCGAATCGATTTCGAAATATAAAAAGCGATCCTTTTTCCATTTTCCATATTTTCCATAATTTTCCAGGAAAAAAAAAAAAAAATTTTTTTTATGACAAATGATTTAAGGCAATTCGTCATCATTTTCGATTAAAAAAAAAACGAAAGCTGAAAATGTTTTGATGGAATGTAACGTAGGGAGAGAGAGAAAGAGAGAGGGAAAGAGAGAGAGAAAGAAAGAGAGAGAGAGTGATAGGGTGGATAAGTAAAGGTTATATGAAAAATGTACACGTGGGCGGTATATGAGTGGAAGGAGGTGGAGGAGGAAGAGGAAGGAGGAGAAATTAAAAAAAAAAAGGTTTCCATCAAAAGACGTGTCACTAGATAAAATTTTTTTTTTTTTTCATACCGACGACAAGACATTCTGAATTGTCGCGACAATTTTTTTTTTTTTTTTTTTTTTTTTAATGAAACTTTTTACGAAAAATTTTGGTCTTTTATTATTATTATTATTATCATTTACATTTTTTTTCGTTTTTGTCGTTTGTCGTTTGTTGTCGATTTTTCGCGCGAATAAAAATAAAAAAAAAGAGAGAGAGAAAGAGAGGGGGAGGGAAAATAACGATTGTAAATTTTTTTTTGTTAATTTCAATACATGAAATTTATTATCGATAATAATTTTTCACTTTTGATTGTTTCCTGTTAATTTTTTTTTAAACAAAATAATATTCGGCCATTTTGTTTTTTTTTCAGTATTTTTTCGTCGCATTCCCCCATTTCCGGTCGATTGTAACAAAAAAAAAATATATCAAAAAAATAATAATAATTTTTTTTGGCAGTGTTAAAAAAAAAAAAAAAAAGTTTAATAATTCTAGACATTTCTCTCTCTCTCTTCCCTCTCTCCCTCATCTCCTGCTTTCTCCCTCTTTATTTCCCCATTCACTCCCTCTCTCTCTCTTTCTCTTTAAAAAGGATTCACGTAGTATTTAATTTATTATGAGAAAGAATCTTCACGTTTCGTACAAATTTTTTTATATTTAAAAACAAAGAGGAAAAATTTTCTTCTGCCACTTTTTAATTTTAAAAATAAAAATTATAAATTAAATATTATAAAAAAATTACTTTTATGAAATATTTTTTTGTTTGTTGTTGTTGTTTAAAACAATTTATAATTTTTTTTAATAAAACATTTTCCCCCTCTCTCACACACACTTCTCTCTTTCTCTCTCTCTCTCTCTTTATCTTCCTGTTCCTTTTTATACGTCTTAAAAAACTTGCAATGGTTGAATGAAAATAAAAGTGGTCATGACGAGAAAAAAAAATAAAAAAAAATAAATCGAGAATGAGTCGAGTGCTGTTTGTTTGTTGTTTGTTGTTGTTGTTGTTGTTGCATCACGCTACGATGAAAATTGTTTAAGAATTAATCAACAATAAAAAAGAGGAAATAGAGGCAATAACACGGTCTGGCAACCTTTTCCTTTTTGCACAGGAAAAACTTTCATTACCACCTTTTGTAATTTTAGTGAGAGAAGAAGAGGAGATGAAATAGTAAAAGACTAATGCCACGACATTTTTGACAGTTTTTAGTTTCAGAGATAAAATTTATTTAAACGTAATCGAAAATTACTTTATTCGGACACGACAACAAACCCTGCAATTCGACACGAAATTCATACAAAAAAAAAAAGACAATTGATTACATAACGTTTAAAAATAATAATAATGATTTTTTTGTTTCCTTAACAAACAAACAAACAAACAAAGAAAAAAATTTTTTTTTTGTGTACAACCGCAAAATTTATAAAACAAAGAATTTTTTTTATATTTTTCCATTAAAACGAAACAAAAAAAATTTTTTTTTTTTTTTTGCATAAATAATTGCCAGAATTTTTTTCTTATTTATTTATTTTTACTTATTTTATTAATTAATAAGTAATAATAAATAATTACCCGTCGTTTGTTGTTTGTTGTTGTTTCGTAGAATTTTTTTCATTTTGTTTTTCCCTTTCTCTCTCTCTCTCCCCCTCCGAACAACAACTTTTTCCGTTAAAATAAATTAATTTTTTTTTTCAACCGTTTATATATATTCTTTCTTCTGACACGATGCGTGCGTGTCACGATTAACAACAATATAAACAAACATTTTATTATTCGAAATGAATTTCCCTAAATTTTTTTTTCAAATTTTTTTTTTCTCTTTCTCTGTCTTTCCTTTTTCATCTGTCCTTTTTTACCTCCCCTTTCCCCTCCTCCCATTTCCTTTTAATCCTGTTTTATTTTTCGGGTTTTGTATAAAAAATTACACGTGGAAGTAAAAAAAAAAAAAAAAAAAAAAAAACGTACAAAACGATTTTGTTCTACAAAAAAAAAATAGCAAAAAGTGGTGCCAACAAAAACGACCGAAAAAACCAAAAATAAAAACGACGAAATTCATTTTAGTTCGTTTAAATAAATTTTTTTTTTTTTGCAAAAGAAACCACAAAAAAAAAGATGGCGGATAGAAACGATTTTAATAAATTTAAATTTATTATTTATCGATTGATTATCGATTAAATTATTATCATTATTATTATTAATAATTAAATTAAATAATATCGTTTCGAAATTTTTCATTCATTCATTCATTCATTCGAATTCATTTAAAAAGAAAAAATTTATGATTTTAATATTTTTAAAATGGACGTCGTAATGACGTCATTTAAACGTCATAAATATCGTCGTCATAGTTTTTTTATTAAATAAATTATTAATGTATTTATGTATGGTTGGTCGGTTGATGGGTATTAAAGGAAAATGAGGGAAAACCTGGTTAATAAGAGAATTTTAAATTTATTATAACGTTTGTTATTTTACATATAATTAATTAATTCACGTTTTGAGGGCAATTAAAATAAACCGACGTCGTCGTTTATTTAAGAAGGGTCGTTGTCATAGTCGTTTTCCAAACGAATTCTGTGATGGAAGACAATCGTTTGTTATAAAGGACCGGAGGGCAAACAACCGACAAACCGCAGCAAACGGACTAAAAAAAAAAAAAAAAATTTTTTTTTTTTCCCTTTCCCCTGTTTTCATTTTTTTTTTTAGTTTTTCCCGTCGAAAAATTTTTACGTTTGTTTGAAAACAATTTTCACTTGAGAGAGAGAGAGAGAGATGGTTTGTTTGTTTGTTTGTTTGTTGGGTGTTTTTTTCTTTTTTTTGGATTATTAATTTTAACAATATGGAAAATTTAAAAAAAAAAATTTTATTTAATTAATTGGCAAAACCGGAAAATGTGAAATCGGATCGAATTATCGAACGGGATCAAAATTAAATCCTTTCTCTCTCTCTCTCTCATTCAATCTTTTCATAACCCTTTCCCTCTATCTCTCTCTATCCCATCGTTATCCTTTCTCTCCCTTTCTATCTCTTTATTACCCTTTTTCTCTCTTTCTCTTTCATTCTCACTGTTTCTTTCCCTTCCTCTTTCTCTCTCTTTCTACTTCTTCGTTTCTCCCTCCCTCTTTCTCCCTCTCTCTCTCTCTCTCTTTTACTTTTTCCAAAAGATGAGTAAGTTTCGATTTTTATTCATCATTTCTAAAAAAAAAAATTTTTTCCTTTTTTCATTTCTTGTTGCTCTTATTTTTTAAAAAAAAAAAAGAAACGTCTCTCTCTCTCTCTTTCACGTCAAACTTTTCCAGATTCGATAATTTGAAAAGTTTTTTATTTTAAACTTCCAGTAAAAATTTTACTAAAATTTAATGGATTCCATTTACCTTTGGAAATTAAAGACGGAAACGTTTTTGATTTAGCAAATTTTACTTTTCAACTCCATGTTTGTTTCCTTATTATTATCATCATCGTTATCATCATTTTTTCCTCTAAAAAAAGAAGAGAGATGCGAATGCGTTTTGCAAAAAAAAAATTTTGGACTTTTGACTTTTTTTAACTTTCGAGGGGCATCTGAGGGGACCGAGGGATCATTAAATGAAATTTTCTTTTTTTCCGTACGTGAAAACTTTCGACAGGAAATAAAAAAAAAAAAAACAAAAAACCTTTCGCCATAAAATTTAAAAAGAAAAAAAGTTTTTTCCTTCTTCATCTTTCCTTTTTTTTCCGTCTCTTATTTTGTTTTAAAAAAGAAATTTCAACAAACAAACAAACAAACGAAACGCTTACAACAACAGACAAACACACACACACACACACGCATCTCATCCGAAACTAACTTATCTTAATTAAAAATTCCCCAAAACTTAATGTAAACAAAAACAAAAATTGTTAATTATAATAATAATAATAATAATCTTTCACGTGAAATCGACTATGAACACAAACAACACAAACAACAACCACAAAATAAAAAAAAAAAAAGAAACTTTTCGTTATCTATTCGCTTTATGAATCTCTCGATGTTGTTTTAATAAATATTCCTCCGTTATGGAATTAATTATAAATAAATTCTGGACAAAACAATCCAGCTACAACTTTAATCATCATCATCATTATTATTATTATTATCATTATTATTATTATTACTAAAATCGTATTAAAAAATTATCGACGAAAAGAGAAAAAAAAAAAAGAAAAGATATTTGACTAAACTTGTTTTTTTGCTTTGATTTTTTAAATTAACAAACGAATTATTAATAACAATAATAATAATAATGATAATTTTGTGTTTTTTTAAAAATTATTATCATCATCATCGCGTTTTACTTACAAAAAAAAACTTTGAACCAAAACAAAACAAAAAATGAAAAAGTTTTAAAAAAAAAAAAAAACTTTTAAGAAAAAAAAAAATGAAGTAAACGACCCGTTTGACAAAAATTTACTGAATTCGACAAGAATTAACTGGTTAAATGTAAAAAAAAAAAAAAAAAGAACACCAGCGCCCTACAAACACACAAACAAACGTACAAACATACAAACACACGCACACGCACGCACAACAATTCTTTTTCGGTATTTATTTGTATCAATGCCAAATTAAAAAAAAAAAAAAAAAAATCTTCCAACATAATCGTGTTGTTCACATTTAACCCGAAATTTTTTCTTTTGTATACAACAACACAAACAACAGCAACAACAACAACAACAATAACAACCACAGCAAAAAAAAAAAAAAAACAAAATCAAAAAATTATTTCTTTTGGAACGTTTTCAATTATTTCTCTCTCACTCTCTCGTCGTCTGCACCTAACTTCGATTTGTGTGTGCGTGTGCGTGTGCGTGTGCGTGTGCGTGCGTGTGCGTGTGCGTGCGTGTGCGTTTCCTTACCTCGTCTTCTTCCCCGTTTTTCGTTCGAACGTTCTTCTTGAATTTTTTTTTTTTTTTGGCTGTTGAATTCCGTGATGGTGACTAACACCTCGAATCTTGTCTGTTGAAATTAAAGCAAAAAAAAAATTTTTTTTTTTAAAATGTGTCGAGAGGTTTTCAAAAAGTTACGTCAAATTTCCCCCTCCCCCACGCCATCTTCCGCAAAAAAAAAAAAAAAAATTTTTTTCAGTGGAAAATAATCCCGTAATTTTTTATTCCTTCCCCATCCCCATCCCTCTCGAATTAAATAAAAAAAAACCAATTAAAATAATAATAATAATAATTTTTAAAACGTTTAAATAATCGTGGCAGCAGCAGCGGTGGGAACAACAACATCAATTAAAAATTACAATTAAATTAAATTTTTTTTTTTTTTTAAATTCTTTTTAACCGAGTGATTATTCAATTAACAAATTTTTTTAATTAAAAAAATTTTTTTTTTCTTTTTTTTTTTATTATTTTCAAATTCGTTTCAACGGATAATATAAAAACCGGAAATGGTAGGGGAGCGGGGGGAAATAAAAAAAGAAAATTTTTTAAAAAAAAAAAAAAAGTTCCGCCATATTTACTTTACGTACGTTTCCCTTCCCCCGTCGCCCGTCCTTCTTTGTATATTTTTAATTGAACAAAAAAAAAAAAAAACTTTTCCTCGTTAAAATTCGTTAATATTCGTAAGGTAACGAATTTATACGATCATTAACGAAATCAACCGAACATTATTTATTTTT
>NW_002987337.1:143061-157191 GCF_000006295.1 Pediculus humanus corporis
AAAAATTTTTTTTTTTTTTAATTATTATTATTATTATTATTATTATTTTAATACGATTACGTAATTATTTAATTAATATACAAAATAATAATAATAATAATAATAAGAAAATTTGTTTTAATTACGGTCAGTTAAACACAAAAAAAGAAAAAAAAAATTTTTACTTACCTTAAATTTTTTTTGTTCCAGTTTTTCTTCTCTCCTGGAGAACTTAATGCTTTCCCCCTCTTCATTTTTTTTTAAACCTGTAACACTTCGATTATTATTATTATTATTGTACAAATACACATGCAAAAAAAAAGAAAAAGAAAAATGGGGCGGAAACATTTAAGGACCCCTCAAACAAAAAAAAAAAAATGAAAATCATCAAGCAATTTAAAATATATTTTATCCGTTTCCGTTTCCGCTTTTTTTAAATTTATTTAACTTTCAACAACAACGAAAAAAAAGTTTTTATCTATAGATTATGTATCGTCAAACTTTTTTTTTTCTCCTTAAAACCTGAAATTTTTTTTTTTTGTAGAGGAGAGAGAAAAAAAAAAATAAATAAAAGTATAAAATAGTTTAAATTCGTCGATAAATTAACCGTAAAACTTTTATTTTGTTTCGTTTTTTCTCTCTCTCTCCACCCTCTCTCCCCTTGCGTCTCACTACAAAAAAAAAAAATTTTTTTAAATGTCGTTTTAGGGGTTATAAATCAGGGTTGCCATCAAGGACAGGAAAAAAAAAGAAAAAAAAAATTATTTACGTGGGAGTTCCGAATCACGTTAAAAACAAAAAAAAAAACGTTTGAAAACGTTTCCTTTCCTCTTTTCTTACCTTATCAATTAATTTTAAAATGTTTTTTTATCGTATCACCCCCTACCTCCCCCCAAAAAAAAACAGAAAGCATAAGGAAAAAAAAACAAAACAAAAACGAATAAATACAAAACAAAAAACAAATAACAATTTAAATTACCTTTAAATTCATTACGTCATTACGTCACGAATCCATTCAAGTAAAATTCAAAATGGTGATGAATAATTTTGAAAAACGCGGGAAATTTAAAAAATAAAATAAACACACAAAAATTGTTTTTTTTTTAACAATAAAACGACGGTGGTGAGAAATTAATTTACCGTGGATTAATTTTTATTTCCGTTTTGATTATGTTTTTTTAACCGCCGCGCTTTTCTTTACCCCCCCCCCCCCATCCCCCAGAAAAATATTTAAATTATAATTTAATTTGACCGCAGAAATTTATTAATTTCGTCGCCCTCATAATAATAATAATACTTTTTATTTAAAAAAAAAAAAATATTTTTAACGAAGGTTTTTCGTTCGTTTGTTTGTTTGTCTGTTTGTTATTTTAAAAATCAAAATCGGCGCTAATGTCTTCTGCTAGTTTTGTAACAAAAAAAAAAAAATGAAAAGAACAAAAGAAAGAAATAATAAAATAAAAAAAAATTTCGACAGAATTAAACGAATTTTCCACTTTTTCCATTATTCTGTTGTTGTTGTTGTTTTTTTTTTGTTCGTTTGTTCGTTCGTTCTCTCATTCATTCATTCATTCATTCATTCATTCATTTATTTATTTATTTAATTTAATTCTTTTGTTATTTTATTTTTTCTTTTAATGTTTTTTCTTTCGTTTTGTAAAAAAAACAAAAATTTTTTTTTTTTTTATTTGTGTTAGAACAACATTAATAAAATGAAATAAAATAAAAAAAAAAAAAAAATTTCGGTCGTAAAAACAAAACGAAGAAAACAAACAAACGAAAAAACAAACGAACAAACGATTTTTTACGTATACACGCTTATAATAATAATAATATTACACGCAAACATAAAAAAAATAAAAATTTCTTTTTTTTTTTGGAAGAAAATTAAATTTTTTTATTTTGGTCTCTCTTTGCCGTCGTTTTAAAATTCCCGCGTTTTTCTTTTTATCTTCTGCTTTTTTTTGTTTTGAAGCAAATCTTAACTATAGCAAAAATTTTTATTAAATAATTTCATGATAATTATTTTTTAATACTATACACCCCAAAAAAAACAAAAATCATAAAGATAAAATTTTATTTTATTTTATTTTGTTATTCAAGTGTTACCAACCTTTAAAAAAAAATTTGCATGAGATTTTTTCGCGTCACGATAAAACATAAAAGAAAAAAAAAAATTTATTGTTTTTATTTTTTGACATCCATTAAAAAAAATAAAATCGATTGAATGTAACAAAAACGAATAATTTATTATTTATTTGTAAGAATTTTTTTTTTTTTGTTTTTGTAACGTTGGCAATGTCGTAAAAAATAGTTTTTTTTTTTTTTTTTTTTAAACAATAAATATAAATTTAGATGAAAAAAAAAAAATTATATTAAATAAGCTTGGTTTAATACCCTCCCCAAAAGAAAAAAAAAAAAAAAATTTATTTATTTATTTATTTACACGTCAAACGGCACTTCCGCTATCGAATAAATCCAAATTTTCACTTGCGTTTGTTTCAAACGTGTCCAACGTACTAAATACATTTCCTATCGTCACGCCCTTTTTTTTCTTTTTTTCCGATGATGATGATGACGATGATGAAGTTTGAAAATTTGTCATTCTCGATGAATTCGATATCGAACTTCCGGTTGTAACGGTCATTCCGCTACTCGTGCCACCGGAACTTGACGATGTCGTCGACGACGTACCCGGCATGTCTAACGGAGTCCTCAATATACCCGGTTGTATAAATGATTTATCACTGTGAAATGTTTCGAAATAGGTACACGCGGCGTTCGATGATGATGACGTATCTAATTCTGGGCTCATGTGAGACAAACCGCAATCGAATCTTCTCGGCGGTGGTGGCATCCTACGATCTTCTACTTCAATAAATTGATTACCCGTTAATAATTCTCTATCGATGTGTGATGACGTTTCCGTTGTTGTCTGCTGTTGTCTAACACAATTATGACGATGAAAACGTTTAGAAGGCAGTGTGTTAACGGCGTGTTGTCTTAGTTCGGTTTTACCCAAACAACAACTCGCGCCATTTTCTTCCGTTATTGAATTTTTATAATTTAATTTTTCTTTTTTATTTATTGGTGGTGGTGCGTAAACGAAAGAAGGAGATGATGATAAAAATCTATTGTTGTGGTTGTTGCTACTGCTGCTGCTGCTGTTCATCAAAACAATCGGAACCGTTTGTCCGGCGAGAGATGAATTCTTAATAATACTATTACCATCCACCGCGAAAGTGTTTGATTCGTTTAGTAAATATGGCGGTTCGGATGATCTTAAACAGTAGGTACCTTCTTGTGCGCTTATTATGCTAGACGATACCAGTGGGGGATTCGTAAATGTTATCACGTCTTCCGGTGTCATACCTGAATTCGATGCGCATATATCAGGTGCGGGTTTTGTAAAAAGTATTGAATTTTCGATTCCTTCGATTCCTTCGTTGTCGTGTTGAGATTTACTCGTTAATATTTCCGTTTTCGAATAACATTTCGAACTTAAACCTAAAAAAAACAAAATGGCGCCATCATCGTTTTTTTTTTTTTAAATTTAATTAATTAATTTACGACAACCTTTCGACCTTTTAACTAAAAATGATGATGATGATGATGATGAAAAGGGTAAGTAAAGTAATTAAAAAAAAGAAAAAAAAAATTTTCTTTTTTATCTAGTCTCGATGTGTAATTTTTCTCATCTTTTTTTCGATGATGGAATAATATAATTAATTTATTATTATTATTATTACCTGAAGTTAGTGACCCGGAAGTGTCTGGTTCGTGTCTTTGATATTTATTTTGATGTTCCACTAAATATTCTCCAGCTAAACCATTACGTTCTTTTAGTCTTCTTTCGGCTCCAGGCACGGTGACTCTTACCTGTAATAATTTAATTATTATTATTATTATTATTATTATTTTATTATTATTATTATTATTATTATTATATTATATATTATATATTAATATATATATATTATATTATTATATATATATAAAATAATATATATATATATATAATATAATATATATAATATATATTAATATTATATATATTATATTATTATATTATTTATTAATTATTATTATTATTATTATTATTATTATTTATTTATTATTATATTATTATTATTATTTTTTCCATTTATTTATTACCCTTGTGCGTGGGGGGAGAATGCGTGTGCGGGGATGCGTGTGTGGGGGCGCAAATAATAAAAACGATCGCATTTTTAAAAATTTGAGAAAAAAAAGTTTTTTTTTAAAACGTCGAACGTTATAAATAAAATAAAATTAATTTTTTTTTATCTTAATTAAATTTTTTGTGTCGGTTGTTTGTTTGTTTGTTTGTTATATTCTTATTAATAACGTATAAATAATTATCGTCACGATTGTTACAAAAAGTAAAGAAAAAAGTCGATTTCGCGTTTTTTATTTGAAAAAATTTGTCATTTAAAAAAAAATTTTTTTTTTTTTTGACGTGACAAAAAATCTTTTTTTTTTTTTTTGACAAATGTGCGACATATTTTTTGATGTTGCGACATTACGTCAAATTTTTTTCATTTATTTAATAAACGTCAAATCCGAAAAAAAAAATATATTTGTGCGTGTGTGCGTGGGTGTGTGCAAAAGGTAAAAAAAAGGGAAATTTTTTTTTTTCCTTACCATTTCTTCGACGGTCGGAAATCTTCTTATGTAAGCGGATATGCTTAAAACGGCAGCAAGTTCCGACATGAAAAAAGCGGCACCGGCAGCAAAAAAAGACCAACCGTATTTATAATCGAATAAATTTGACGGAGATGATATTTTAGTATCGAAAGAATCGTTTATTAAATGAGATGATGATCTTCTGGGCCTTTCGAAAAAGGCATCGCTTAAAACCGATGCAAATATTAATAATCCTCCGCCTAGTGTTAAACCTGAAAATTAAAAAAACAATCAATCAATCAATCGTTGTAAATAATCCGTCGAAAAAAAAATAATAAAATTTCGGACATTCGATGAAAGGAAACTTTAATATAAAAAAAAAAATTTACGAACGAAAATCTCTTTAAATCATCAACGCCGCCAGCGCCCGCCACTGCCACGGCCGCCATTTTGAAAATTTTTTTTATTTAAAAACTCATTAATAAATATTTTTATAAGCGCGAATAAAGAAATTCAAAGGATTTTAATAAATAAAAAAAATTTTATTATGCCACTTTTAATAAAAAAAAAAAAAAAATCATAAATAATAATGTAATCATATTTCAAAAAAAAAATAAAAAATTTTCTGTTGCCACTTCTTTTTTTTTTTTTTGTGTACATGAAAAATGAGTTAACAAAGAAAATATTTTTTTTTTACCCTTCCCTGATCCTATCCTACCCCTCTTTTCTTTATTTCCCTCCCGTTAGAATTTTTTTAAAAGAAATTATACCAATTAAACGTGGCATTAACCGTTGAAAGATATTTTCCCGCCCTCATCGTAAATCTTTCAATTTTTTTTTTTTAAGAAAATTTATTTACAAATAATTTTTTAACGATTTAATTTTTTTTAAAAACTAAATTATAAAAAATTCACCTCGACATTAACTTATTTAAAAAATTGATATAGAAAAAGTGGAAGAAGAAAAAAAAATAATAATAATAAATGACAACGTCGTTTTATAAAAAAAAATTTTTTTAATTAATTAAATAAATAAAATTTATTCTGCTACATCTCAAATTTTTTTTTTTTAAATCGAAGGGAAGAAAATTTTATTTGATCGTGTAATTAGAATTTCGGTTTTCCGGGAAAAAGAAAAAATAACAAATTTTTTTTTTTTTGAATTTTACACCCGTTTCGGATTATTTCATGATAGATTTTAATTTTAATTGCGTTCAGGTGTTTTTACTTTAAAACCTTTTCTAATATTTCCGCCATTAAACCAACACAAAAAAAATCGATTTTGTTTTATCATTAATTTATTATTATTATTATTACTACTACCGTAATTATTATTATTATTATTTTTTACGATCGTTTTATAAACGAAAGCGAAACAAAAAAAAGAAAAAAAATTAAGGAAAAAATTTATTTATTTAACCACATTTTTAATTTTATTCCACTTAAAAAAAAAGTCATTCGGTCGTGTCTTTATCGATTGTCAATTTGCCAGAAAATAAAAAAACAAAAGAATTGATTGGCATAAATTTAATGCAGATTCTGCAACATTGCCAACCTTTACAAAAAAAAAAAAAATATTTAAAAGACGCGAGACCCCAAACGGTTGATTGTCTTCTTCTTCCCGAATTCTAATTATAACTCTCTTCGATAAATAAATTTTTTATTGTAAAAAAAAAAAAAAAAAAAAACGTGGCATTAGACAAATTATTATTATTATTCAATCGTTTTTACTTTAAAACGTTTGAATGCGGAAAACGCAACGATAAATAAAAAAATTTTTTTTTATGCTCAACGACGCTTCGGATTATGATGATAACGGTGATAACGATGGGATGATAATAATAATAATGATTTTTATCCGTTTGAAATAAATATACATACATAATAATTATTATTATTATTACAATAAATAATTTATTAAGGTATATTTATTATCGATGATTTTCCACGTGACAAAAGTTTTTTTTTTTCTTCTTTTTATTTTTCTTTCATGTTTTTCTATCCTTTTTACGCATCCCCGCATCTCCCACATTCCCGTTCTCCCGATTCCCTCCTCTCACCTCCCCTTTTTCCCCCCTCTCGCACGTTAACTATATTTTCATTAATTTTTTTTTTTACGAACGGACACCCACACACATATACGGACAATGCGTTTTATTTTAATGAACGTTAACGTTAAATGATATAAATGGCACACAAACGGTGAAATATTAATAAACTTTTTTTTCCTTTTTTTCCTTTTTTACTTTTTCCTTCCTTTTCTCTTCCTTTTACTTTTTTTCCCCTTCCTTTTTCATTTAAAAAAAAAAAAACAACAAAAACATGAGAAAAAGTTTTTTTTTTTTTTTTTTTATGCTTCCCGGGTAAATTTTCAATGTTACAAACTTTTAATACGGAAAAAAAAAAAAATTAAAATTAAAAATAAAATAATTTTTTTTTGTTGTAATGTTGGCAACGGTATTAAAAAAATTTTTTTTTTTTACAAACCTTTCTTTCGTTTTGAATTTGTAAAAAAAAAAAAATTCACGGAAGTAAAAAAAAAAATCAACGCATTATTAATAATAATAACAATAATAATAATAATAATGATGATGATGATGACTATGGCAATGATGGCGGCGTTGACGGTGATGATGATGATAATGATAATAACAAATTCGTCGCAATAACAACAACAAAGAAAAAACGAAAACAATAAAAAAATTCGTTTTTAAACCGTGAAAAATATTTCGCGCGTACATAATTCATCATCATCATCATTATTATTATTATTATTATTTTGTTTAAAAGAAAATTTTCAAATGATTTTCCGATGGTTTTAAATTCGAATTTAATCGTTTTTTTTGTTTATTCGCGCATAAAAAATGGCGAATTGTTATTATTATTATTAATAACATATACATTCATATATATCTAAGAATTTGAATTTTTTTTAATAAGAAAAAATCGATAATCGATAATCGATATTCTTTCGGTAAAAAAATATTATTATTATTATTATTCGGTAGGAGTAAATGGTAAAAAGTCGTCGGGAAAGGGGTTTAAAAAAGGATTTACTACGTTTTGCATTATCCTCATATTACGTTTTAACCAGTGTGAAATCTTCTTTTCATTTTTCTCCAGGTTTTTCTTTCCTGGAGAAGAAAAAATATATTTTTTACCTTGAAAAAAAAAAAAAAAAAATTTTGGATTTATAGTTATAACAAATCATCTTGTTTTTTTTTTTTTTTTTTCGAGAAGAGGGTGGGTGGGGGATGGGTGGGGAAAGGAGAAGGGGTTGGGAATGGGAAGAAGGGAGGAAAATTTCATTCAGTTTTTTTTCCACGTTTTCTTATAACATTTCATATATATATATATATATTTTCCCGTGTTTTTACAAACACACACACACGGTTTTTCGAAAACCTTTTTCTTTCTCTTTTCTTCTTTCATATACATTTTCCGTAAATGACGTCATTTTTTTTTTAACCAATCAAAAAAAAGTTTACCCTCGAGATAAATGAATTCACACACGTAAAACTATTTTCCGCGACACTCATTTTCTTTTTTCCTCATTATGGGAAAAGCAAACAAAAAGAAAATTTTTTTATTTTTACCTAGAAAAATTTCCCTTTTTTCGAATTTTCCAACGGAATTAATTGTAAATAAAAGAAATGAAATGAAAATTTTAAATTTTACCTTTTAAGTAAATAAAATAAAAATTACCCGGAAAATTTTTGGGAAAAAAATAAAAAGTTTCAGGAAACGTTTGAATAATAATAAAAGGAGAAGGAAGGGGAGGAGTTATGGATGTGGAATAATAGAAAAATTATTAATTATTTATTAATTTACGCACACACGCATTTCACACGCATGCGTAATGTTATTAAAGATGAAATTTTTAATTAAATTTTTTTCAATAAAAATAATTAAATTAAATTACGTAACTTGGAAAAAAATAAAACAATTATTAAAAATTATTTATTAACGATCATTTTTCAATGATTTTCGCCCAATTTTTGATCCTACCCCACGCGTCGTCACCCCACGCATCGCCACCCCACACTGGATCCCATCCGTCCCCTCATTTTTTTTTTTTGCAACGGTACCTCGTGTACGTTTTCTCCCCTCATGCGGTTTATATGTATATATATGAGAGAGAAAATTAAAATAAAATTTTTCAACCGTAAAGATTTTTCAAAAATTACTTTTTTATTACTTTTTTTTTTTTTTTTTAATGTTATGTATATAAATTATCCTTTCGGCGTCTACCAGACTGCACTTGAATTCTTTTTTTTTTTGAATAAAATAAAAAAAAAAACAAAAAACACTCACGATAATGATAACGATAATTTTTTTTAAAAAAAAAAAAAAGGTTTTCGAATATTTAATATTTATACATGTTTTTTTCGGTACGACGAAAAACCCCCTTAAGCTTTTCAATAGATCATTTCAAACAGGTTTACCAACGTTAAAAATTTTTACTTGAAAAAGTTTACGTTTCTTTTTTTTTTTGTCGAGTTATTAAATAAACAGAGAAATAAAAAAAAAAGTTTTTTTTTTTTGTAAAAAATTCTTTTTATTTTTAAATTTGGTTACTTTTTACTTTTTCAAAACGCATTTTTAAATGACTGAAAAAAAAAAAATAAAAGGTTTTTTTACTTTGACCTTTTTAACCCTTTGGCTGAATAAGAACGAGGAAGGGGAGGGAGAGAGGGAGAGGGAAAAAACAAACAATAATAGCAAACAACAACAACAACAACAACAACAGCAAAAACTTGTACCTTTTTTTTTTTCGTCGTGCCTCTAGCAAAACGGATTTTTTCCATGCCTTGAAAAGAATTTTCTTTTTTTTTTTTTTTTTTTTTTTTTTTATAAAAACGGAAAAGAAATTTATTACCTGAATAAAATTTCAACGTAAAAAAAATCGTTTGAAAAAATTTATATAAAAAAAAAAAACCGTCAATTGTTAAAACATCAAAAGGAAAAAAATGGTCGATTCGATTTTTCCTTTTTTTTTCATTTAATTTAGGTAAACTTGTAAAAAAAAAAAAAATTATTATTATTATTATTATTATTATTATTATCCACCATTAAACACGACAAGGCTACTTGTCGGAGTTTTTAAGTATTTATCCGAGGTTTCTACCCGATTCCTTAGGGACAAATACTCGAATTTCGGTGGTGCCACTTATTATAAGATAGCACCACATCAATTCTTGAAGGTCTTCCTGAGTCCGTCTTTTTCGATGGGAACGATTTGTCTCCTGAACTGGGCTCCGGTGACTAACATCTTTGGAGTGGCCAGGGTCAGAAGCAGTGAAATTCACGTTCTCGTCGAGCTGCCTCAGGTCGACAGTAGAACAAGATTTGTTTTGTTTTTGGTTCTTACTTTGTCTTGTTCTCATTTTTTTGCTCTTTTTAAGCCAACAGCACGTGGCGTTCTCAAACGGTCACCCATCCAAGTTTGCACCACGCCCGATGCTGCTTAACTTCGGTGATCGTACGGGAACCGGTGTGACCAGCACGTTATTATTATTATTATTATTATTATTATTATTACCGCGACTAACGCCACCGTGAGAGTTTTTTTTCTTTAGATAAAAAAAAAAAAGAACTGCATTTTTTTTTCACTCTTTCTTGCTCCATATACTTTTAATCTATTTGTTTAATGTTCCTTGCGAAGATAAATTGCAAATAATGTAAGAAATTATGGCAAAAATAAAAAAAAATTTATACACGCGTTATCATTATTTATTCATTCCCTGTTTATTATTTTAAAATTTTCTTCCTTTTTTTTTTTTTTTTTTCGAGGGAAAGAAGAAGATTTAAAATGATCAATTTTATAGCTCTAAACTCTATAAAATTATAGTTTGGTATTTTATATTTGCATTTACATTACCTTATACTTTCGCGAATTACGCCGTTTCTTTTTTTTTTCTCCATGTTTCTTCCTCCGAGTATCTTTGAATTATATTTTTTTTAACGGTATTTAACGAATGATATATTACGTCACGATTACGTAATTTAATCGACCAATCAGAATCGAGTATTTCATAAAATTCGTCTACTACTCGAGTCAAATAATCACTTTTTCACTTTAAACGTAGATCCCCGTATAAAAAAGAAAAAAATAATTAAAAATAATTATTAACGATTTTTTTTTAATGTAAATAAAAAAATAAAAATTTTATAAAGTTTAATATTTTAAATAAAAAAAAATAGAAAGAATAAAAAAAAATTAATTAAATTAAATAAAAGGGGAGAGGGTTGGAGAAAAAATCAATCCGAACCTTTTAAGTAAAAATTAAAAAAAAAAAAAAGAATTTAATTTTTCTTTTTTTTTTAATATTGCTTACTTAATTCATATTTTTTTTCTCAAAAAAAAAACTTTTTTCAATAATGGAAGCAAAAAAAAAAAAATAATAAGAATAAGAATAAAAAAAAAGGAAGGAAAAAAAAAATTTTTTTCAAGTAAGCAATTGAAAAGTTTTTTTTTTTTTTTTTCAAATCTTAAATATTCGTTAAACTCAAATCGGATCCGCCATTTTTATTTTACCTCGTTCAAAAACGTACTTGAATAAAAAAAAAAAAATTTAATTAACTTTTTTTTTTTTTTTTTTAGTGCCCAAATAAATTTTTTTACGTTGTTGTTGTTGTTGTTGTTATTTGTGTTCAACACTTTTATGTTTACTTAATAAATAAGTCAATTTAAAATGAAGGTTTTTTTTTTTTTTTAAAAAAAAAGGAAACTTTTTATTCAACCCCCACGTGTTGTGTAAAACTTTTTTTTTTTTTCCTTCTTTTAATTTAGTTTCTTTCATTAAGTTTAAAAAGGAAAAAAGTTTTTTTTTTACTTTTTCAATTAACTGTCGATATTTTCAAATCGCAAACTTCATTTCCGCTTTTTTTGTTTGTTTATTTGTAATTAAATAAATATACTTGATTTACAATAAAAATAAAAGTAATGATTCTTTTTTTTTTTTTTTATTAATTTTTTAATGTTTTATTTTTGTGGAATGAATCCTCGAAAGATTTCGACAAATTTACAAATTAAATAATAATAATAATAATAATAAACATGATAACGTTCAAATTCTTGAAATAATTTAATAAATAGTAACAACCATTGATATGGAAACGATCGTTTTTCAAAAGGAAAACCTGGAATGAAAATTTATCGTACTTTATAATTCCACGTGACTTGCAATGATAAAAAGCCTATATAATAATAATGATGATAAATATGATTATTTTTATAATAATGAGAAATTCCCAAAAAAAAATCGAACGGACGGACAATAAAAAAAATATAAAAGAGTTAAAAACAATAAGAGAAAAAAAGAGAGAAAAATCGAAAGAATTTGTACGTGTGTGTGAGAGAGAAAGAGATAGTGAGTTTTTTTTAACAATTTTGCTAAATTTTACCAAATTTCACAAACGAATAAGGGGAGGGGGAGAAAAAAAAGAAAAATTCAATAAAATCAAAGGAAATTTTAAATAAAAAAATATCGAAATCTTATTTTCAAATAAATTGAAAAAAAAAATGGTTGACTTTTTCCGTTTTTTTCAATCCCGAAATCTTTCCTCCCCCCTCTTCCTCCTCAATTTTTTAATAATGATGATGATGATGAACATAAAGGGAAAAACAATCCCGTAACGCTAATAATAATAATGTTTTTATGTAATTTATTTTCGTTCGAACGAAAATAATAATAAAAAAAAAAGGAGAGAAGAGAGAAGTGAAGTGAAAAAAATTTTTTTTTTTGGCAAGTTATTTAGAAATGGAAATAAAATTTACATTTTACCATCACGTATGTAAAACAATGAACGTAACAAAAACAAACAAGAAAACAAACAAACAAACACGCTCAAAATATATATATATATATAATAAAATGAGTGTGTGCGATTATGCGTAAACTAAATAATAAAGACAAACAAGAAAATAAAACTCATAATGATGATAAAAAAAAAAAAAAAAAAACGTACAAATAATACCACCGTGTAACAAACGTGACATAAAACCAAAAATTATACGCATGAATTATTAAATGAGGTTTTATTATTTTACGTTAATGAATTTTATTAAATAATAATAATAATAATAATTTAATTAAAAATCAAATAAAATAAAGATACGACATTTTTGTGTTGAAAAAAATATGTTTTTTTTTTTATTCATATATTAAATTGAAATTAATTATTTTTTATTATTATTATTACGGGATAGAGAGAGAGAAAGGGGGAAAGAAGGGAGTGTGTGTGGGGGGGTGTGGGTAAAAAAATTTTATATTTAAATTTTAATAAATAAATTTTTCATCAACAATATTTTATACGTAGAAAAAAGAAAAAATTAAATTTGCTTATTCGTATAAATAATTTAATGAACATAAACACAACTTCCTCGGTAGTATAGTGGTAAGTATCCCCGCCTGTCACGCGGGAGACCGGGGTTCGATTCCCCGCCGGGGAGAATGTAAAAAATTTTTTTTTTCGGATTAATAAATACATAAATCATTAATTAATAATAATAATAATAATAATAATGATAAATAAAAACACTCGACGAGTATTGAATAACATTTATTCGCCGTGTTAATAAAATAACCTTCACATAATTTCGATCGATGACGTCATAAGGAAAAAAAATTCAAATTGTTATTTTAATCTCTAGTTTTATTAAGTAGAACGCAAAAAAAACGAAAAAAAATTAATTTATTTATTATTATTATTATTATTTGTTTAATTAATTAATAAAATAACTTTAAAACTTATTAATGATTTATTATTATTATTATTATTATTATTAAAGTTTTTAAATTAAATTTTTTTAAAAAAAGAAAAAAAAACATTAAGTTGATTAATTAATTTTTTTTTTTTTAAACATTTTATTATTAATGTTAAAAACTCGTCGTTTTTAAAAAAAATTTTTTCAGGAGGGTATTAAGTACGATAGAATAATTTTATTAAAAAAAAAATATAAACGATACAAAATTGTCTTGTCATCGTTGTGGAAAAAAAAAAAAAAAAAAAAATTTTTATTATCGGAAACTGGGAAAATCAATCAATTTGTTATTCATAAAACAAAAAAAAATTTTTTTTTTTACTGACGTGATTTAATCAATACGTTTGTCTACATGCACGACAAAATTTTAAAACCACGACGATGATAAAAAAAAAATATTTGACGTATCTTGTTTACACAAACAAAAAAAAAATTTAATAATTTCAATAATCAATCAACGAAATTTTTTTCTTTTTTGCGAGGAGGGAAAGGGGGGAGGAAAGTTTTCAATCAACGAAAAGATTCGGATTAAAATATTATTATTATTATTTTTTAATAAAAGTTTTATTTATACATTTAAAAAAAAAAAAAAAAAAAAGTTAAAAAAAAAATTTTTTTTGTTCATCTTTTTTGTACCCCCAGAAGGAAAAATTTTTTTTATTATATTATTTCCGGTCTGATTAACAAAAAGGGAAAAAGAAAAAAAAGAGGAACAGTAATGACGAGGTAAAAATTAAAAAA
>NW_002987337.1:157617-159299 GCF_000006295.1 Pediculus humanus corporis
TCTCTCTTTCTTATCATGTCAAAAACTTATTTATTTTTTATTTATCACAACATTTTCTACGTCGGAACATGTTGAATTTTTTATTATCCTTCCTTTTTAACTAAATGAGAGGGAAAAAATAAAAATAAATAAAAAAAGAAAGAAAATTTTTATTCGAATTCATCCTTTACGAGAGAGAGAGAGAGAGAGAGAAAAGATGAGTAAAAAAAAATAAAAATGACAACCATGTGAAATGTCGAAAATTATTTTTTCATGTTTTTTTTTTCCTTTACTTTTCTACTACCCCCCCCCCATCCGCGCACTCCCTCATCCCTTTATTTTCTATCTTTTAAAAACCGGAAAAAGAAACAGAAAATCGGAGAGGAGAGAAAGGGGAGGGGAGAAATTTTTTTTTTTAAAACCTTTCGTTACACTCCATGAAAATTTTCACCCGTTTAAAAAAATTTTAATAATTTTAAAAGAAAAAGAAAAGAATAAGATCATCCATATTGTGTTATAGTAAAGTTAATAAAAATTTATAGTCTGCAAAAAAAAGGAAAAGGAAAAAAGGAAAAAAAGGAAAAAAAGGAAAGAAAGAAAAGAATAAAATTAAGTTACGACTACGTAAAATGGGTTTTACACACACACACATCTTGATAAATATAATTTTTCTCAAAAAAAAAAAAAGGAAAAAAAAGGAAAAAAAATTGATCCCAAAGGTTTTTTCCTTATAAATTTTTCCTTTGAGAAAAAAAAAAACTCTAGCGAATAATTATTTATTCACGTTCCATTGAAGCAATTACAATAAAAAAAAAAATTTTTTTCCGGTTAATTAACTTCAATTTTTTTTTTTTAAACTGGAAAAATAATAAATTCTGGAATCGAATGTTAAAAAATTTAAATTTTTTTTCGAATGAAAAAAAAAAATTTTCCTTTGACTATTATAAAAACTATTATTATTATTATTTTAGAAAAATTATTTCTTATTTCGTCATCATTTAAAAAAAATAATTTTTTTCTCCGCTAGAATTTTTCCTGTAGTTATTAAAGAGAAAAAAAAAAAAAAACGTTTTTCGGTTAACCGACGGATATGACGTCAGTAAGAAAAAAAAAAAGAGAAAGACATTTTGTGACGATGACGTAGAAGAAATGAAACGGAAAAGAAAAGTGATGAAAATCATTCAAATAAATATTTAATGACGACATTTTAAAATTTTACGATACTTTTAATGTGACGTCAGAATTATAATTTTACTCTTATTTTAAATAGAAGTTTTCATCGAAATTATTATTATTATTATTATTATCGTTGTCGTCGTTGAAAAGGTTTTTTTTTTTCTCTCTCTCTCTCTCTCTCTTAGTGTACTTTTCCGAAGGTTTCCCTTTCGGTTCTGCCTGATAACCTTATCTGACTCTCAACCTTAAAAAACCTTTTTCTTTTTTTTTTTTCATTCGACATCGACTATTATGTTTATCCCACCGCCATCCCCCTTTCCCCCCTTCCTTCCCCCCCAAGAAAAAAAAACCCTTTTCGGTGTTTCCTTTCGAATAAATTCGATGGAAATAAGAAGAAAAGTGTAAAAAAATTTTTTCCTTTTTTTTTTCCTCTTCAGAAAATATGTCTTTGAATTTTTTTTTTCCTTTTTTTTTTTCTCTATGACTTTTCTTCCGATTACGACATTCAAAGAGAGAGAGAGAGAGAG
>NW_002987337.1:159557-163068 GCF_000006295.1 Pediculus humanus corporis
GGAAGAAAATTTATGAATTTAATTAAAAATTTCGGTTTTTTTTTTTTTTCATTTCGGTAGTTCCCCGAATTAAATACAAAAAAAAAATGGCGACGGGAGGGCGGGGCCAGGGGAAGGGTTCTCCCCATAAGGCGTTTTTTTTTGTATTTCTTTTTGGGTTCATTTAAAATTAGTGTATATAATTGTTAAAAATTTAATGAATAATAATTATCGTTAGTTGAAAAATATTTCAAAAGGAAAAAAAACTGGAGAAAACTGGAGAAAAGAAAATGTGATTAATCAGAAGAATAATAATTTCCCCCGCCCCCCTAATAACTCTTCTTCCAGTCTTTCCACTCGTTTTTTTTATTAAAAAAAAATTTATTTTCGAGTTTTAATTACTTGATTATATAATTTTTTTTCCTTTTTTTTATTTAATCTATCGTAAACAGGTTTATATTTCAAACGTTCGACACAAAGGAAAAAAAAAAGGAAAAAAAAAGGAATTGACGTAAGAAAAACGTTGAATGTTAATTTTAATTGAAATCATTTCCGAGTAAAAAAACAAAAAAAAAAAAAAAAAACTCTCACGCATCGCTAATGAACCTATTAATACAAAAAAAAAAGGAAAAAAAAAAGGAAAAAAGGTTTAAACCCAGCGGGGTTTTAACATTCAGCCATTTTTTTTACTTTTTTTTTTTTAAATTTTTTTTTTTTTGTTTGACGTTTGGCCAAAATAACTTTGCGATGTCGATCGTTTTTATAAAAAAAAAAAAAAATTTATGTATCACAAATCTTTCTTTCCTTTGAATTTTCTGGAATGAATATAAAAAAAAAAATTTCCTTTGTTTTCCTTTTATATAAATTTCTTTCATTTTTTTTTTTTTTTAAATATCATTTTCAATTAATGAAATTAATTTATAGTATTTTAATAAAAAAAAAAAAAAAGATAGGGGAAAATTTCCAAAAGGATCGTAATTTTCCCTCTTTTTGTTTTTCCCGCCAAAATTTAAAAAATAGATTAATTTAAATATATCACTCATCAAAAAAAAATTTTTTTTTAAATTATTATTTAAATTAAATTTTTCATTTTAAATTTTGTAGAGAAAATTTTCAATTGTTTCCTTTTAATTTGTTTTTTTTCTGTGTTTGTTTTTGTCGAACGTTTCAAAGGAAAATTTAACGTAAAAGGATTGAAACAATGGTAGATTTTTTTTTATTTTCCACATTTCGTAAACGAGTTTTAAATGAAAAAGGAAAAAAGGAAAAAATTTTTTTTTAAAAAAAAAAAGATCATTTATTGCAATGATCAAAGTTAAATGTCAAAGGAAATAAAAGATTAAAATTTCCTTTGGTTGTAAATAAATATTTATCGAAAACCATACAAAAAAAAAATTATTATGTGGGACATTTGTTTAAAAAAATTTTAATTTTATTTTAAATCGAAATAATTTATATGAAAAAGGGTAAATTTATATAAAAAAAGGAAGATCTTTAAAAAAAAAGAAAAAAAAAACTCAAAGTCAAAGGAAAATTTAACGAAAAAAAGAGAGAGAGAGAAAAGATTTTTTAATTTGCGTCATATCGAAATAATTGTTAATCTATATTATAAAAAAAAAATTTTAAATTAAATTTTTGGAAAATTTTATTTTTCTCATGACACTTTTTTCTTTTTCTTTCTCTCTCTCTCTTCAATCCTTTATCTGTTTATCTCTCTCTCTTTATCTTTCTCTTTTCCTACTCTACCACACACTCTTCTTTTCCCCCCTTTCCTTTCTTTTCTTTTTTCTCTCATTCTTTCATTTTCCTTACTGCTTTATTTCTCTCTCTCTCTCTCCATTTCCGTCTTTACTCTTTTTTATGTCTATTTCTCTCTCTTCCTCTCTTTACTTCTTTATGTGGTTATCTCTCTCTTTAGTTCTTTATGTGACCATCTTTCTCTTTATCTTTTTGTCTTCCTTTTCTATCTCATACTCTTTCCTTTTTCCCTTTTTTCTCTCTTTCCCTTTCTCTCTTTCCCTTTCTCCCCCTCTCTCTCTGTCTCCCCTCCCTTTTTCTCCATTAATTTTTTTTTTTATCTTTCTCCCCCCTTCCCCTTCTTTTTTCTCTTTTTCTCTTTTAACTCCCCCTATCTCTCTCCTTCCTAAATTCTCTGTTTAATTTTTGCCTCTGTTTTTCAATTATTTTCCTTTTTAATTTGTTTTCTCTCTTTGTGTGTGTGTCTCACTCCATCTCTCTCTCTCTCTCTCTCTTTCGTTCCTCACGTTTCATCAACTATGAAATTGTTAATACGAAAGAAAAAAGGGGTGGCAAAGATCAATTGAAAATCGATATAGTTAATCGTTTCGAATATTTGGCAAATCACCACCATCAACACTTAAACAATTATAACATTCATATAAATCTAAATTTAATATCATTATTATTATTATTGTTAATTTCATTAAAAGTTGTTGTGACGTGAAATTTGATTTTCTATTGACTCATTAGTTATTTCATATATATTTATTTTTCCTTTGATCCTTTGTTATTTGATAAATAATTTTAATTAAATGTGTCACCGCGTTCGGCTAAAAAAACGTTTCTTTGTTATTATCAAATCTTATCTCTTATCAAAACGAACAATTTTTTTTGGAGTTTTTCTTTATTTTGTCGTGTCTCTAGAAAAATTTACATTTTCTTTTTTTTTTACCGGAAAAAGAATTTTTACCTTTTTTCACGTCATTTTTTTTCCAGAGTGAGAGGACGACAGGTAGGAAAAACGTATAACATTTCTTTTTCTCGTAATTTTTTTTTTTTCGTAAAATAATATACCGTCGCCATTTTGTTTTTATCCGCAATGACAAGAAAAGAAAAACAAAGTCAAATAATAATGATAATAACGAATAATGAAAAAAAAAGAAAAAGAAAAAAAATTTCAAAAAACGATAATTAAATATAATTAAATCGTAATTTTTTTTTTTTTACTTGATAACAAGTGTTATCATCATCATCATCATCATCATCCTCTCCTTCATTTGCTATCTCTATCTCTTTCTCTCTCTCTCTCTCTCTCTCTCACACACAATTTAAAAAATGATTTTTTTTTTTTTTTTTTTAATATTAAATTTAATCTCCTCTCATTTTCTGCTCGATAAACTCTAATAATAAAAAAAAAATTTTCATGTGTTTTCTTTTTTTTTTAATAAAATTATTTCTAAAAAAAGGCGGGAAAATGTTTTTCCTTATTTTTCTTTGTTTGTCGTCTCTCTCTCTCTCTCTTTCTCATACGTTCAATAATTTTACTGAAATAATCAATAAACTATTTATTTTTTTAAAAAAAAGTGAATAAAAAATAATTTTGCGCGCCATTTTGTTTTCTGTTTCGAATAAAAATAAAAATAAATTGAAGAAATTAATTTTTTTTTTAAAATGGCCGAACAATTTATTATTTTAAAAAAATTGTTTTCCAAGCCAAAAAAAAAAAAATCTCCATTTTGTTTTCATTTCCTAAAGTAATATTACCAACAAAAAAAAAAATTTTTTTTTTTTT
>NW_002987337.1:163665-171165 GCF_000006295.1 Pediculus humanus corporis
TGTTCCTTATTATTATTATTATTATTATTATTATTATTATTATTATTATTATTATTATTATTATTATTATTATTATTATTATTTCGGTATAATCACACGTGTGTGCGTCATCATTATTAGGCCGATGACAATTTTTTTTTTTTTTCGGCTCAAATCGGTTTTATTAATTGCTATTAATGCGGAAAAAGAAAATTCGATCGAAAGGATTTATTTATATGTCGTGTCAATAGAAATACATAAAAATGGAATCGTCGAAATAACGACAACAAAATTTTTTTTTTTTTTAACGGAAATAATTTAAAAAATGGAAGAATATACAAGTCGAGTGAGAGGAGAATAAAAAATCTTACAAGTTTAAATTTACTTGTAACTTTTTTTTTTTCCCTCCGCACCCCCGCCTCCCCGCTCCCTCGCCTCCGCCTACATTTTCATCGGGGAATTTTTGGCTTCTATTTTTTCTTTTTATAAAAAAAAAAAAAAAAAAAAAAAAGTTGAAAGTTTTCCAGCTACGCCCCCTCGTTTTTACCAATAATTTTCTATGTCTTTACTTTTATTATTATTATTATTATTATTATTATTATTATTATTATTATTATTACTATTATTATTATTATTATTATTATTAAAATCATAATTTTTAAATTTTTTTCGTCTGTTTGTTTGTTTGTTTGTTTTTAATATTAATTTTCCGGATTCGGAAGAGGATTGAAGGGGGGGAGAAAGGAATTTAAAATCGTTTTAGGGTGTTTTTGTTAATATATATATATATATATATAAATTTTAATAATAATAATAATAATAATAATAATAATGTTAATAGTAATAATAATGATAATGATGATGATGATGATGATAATATTTATTAATTTAAGAAAAAAAAAAAAAAATTATTGATTTAATGGTTTTTATTAGAGAAATTTTTTTTTCATATTTTTTTTTTTAATAATGATAAAATCGATTTTTGAGTTTAATAATAATAATAATAATAATAATAATAATAATAAATTCAGATGGAAGAAATTTTTTTTATCATTTCCGGTTTAAGAGAAAAAAAGAAAAGAAAATTTTTTTTTTTTTTTAAGTGCGAAATTTTAAATTTTGATTTTTTTTTTCTTATTTTATAATATTAAATTTAAAAATATTTTTTTATTTTTCGAGAGAGAATGAAAGAGAGAGAGAGAGAGAGTGATGAAGAGAAGGATGGTTGAGAAAGAGAAAGAGAACGAGGGAAGAAACAAAAAAAAAAAAATTAAAAATTTTTGAAAAATGTTGTTGTCGACATTTTAAATCCGAAAGATTGGAAAATTATTAAAAAAAAAAAAAAAAAAACGGGGGGAGAGCATTAAAATAATAATAATAATAATTGGTTAGTTTTCAATTTTTCATTTTCTTTCATTTTTTGATTTTTTTTTTTTCATAACCGGATTTTATCCCCATCCTTCCTCCTATCTATCAAAGTTATGAAATAATAATTATTAATATAATTTATGAGTTATTCCAAAATAATTTTTAGTTTTTCATCAAACATTAACGGGATTAAAAAAAAAAAAAGAAAATTTTTTTTTTGGGGGAGAGAAGAAGGGGCAGTTACTTGAATTACGCACAAGTAGGAGAGAAAAAAGAAAATTTCACCCACATAGGAGGTTTTTATTTATTTCAACCCTTAAAATAAATGTTTAAATAAAAAATTTTAATATTCATAACGCGAAACCCGCAAAAAAAAAATAAAAAAAATTGTTTTCTCTCTCTGTCTCTCTCTCTTCCCCTCTATCCCCATCCTTTTCTTCATCTCTCTCTTTCTTTCTCTCCTACCATCTCCTCATATTTTTACTTTCTCTCTCTCTCTCTCCCCCTTCTTCCTCTTCCTTTTTCACTCTCTTCTTTTCTCTTTTCATCCTCTCACATTTTTTTCTTTCCCTCTCTCACTCTCTCTCTCAACAACAGAGACCCCTTTCTTAACCTTTTATTCAACTCATTTATTTAACCTTTTCCTAATTGTCTGTCTTTCTTTCTTTTTTTTTCTTTTTTTAATTTGATAATTTAATTATTATGAGAAAGAAAGAATAAAAAACAAACAAACAAACCGAAAGCATGAAAATTTCTTTTATTATTATTATTATCATTACAAACATTTTAATTTTTCTTTTGTTTAATTATATATTTTATTAACAAACAAAAAAAAAGTGGGGGGGAGGAGAAAGAAAATTGAGACGTGAAAAAGAAAAAAAAATTTTTTTTTTCATTTCCTTTTACCCTTTTTTTTTCCCCCTTTGATTCATTCAAACCAACAAATCTTTTTCAAAGAAAGAGAGAGAGAGAGAGAGAGAGAGAGGAAAAGGAAACCGAAATAAATGGCGGTAAAATTTATATATTAATTGAACTCATTCGAATTTCATTTAAAAAAAAAAAAAAAAATTTTTTTTCTTTCTTTTCTTTTTATTAAATTTTCGAATAAATTTTAATCAATTACGTCTTTTCTTTTTTACATTCTACTCCCACGTTTACCGTATTAATTTTTAAAAATCATTTTTCCGTATTAAAAAAAAAAAAAACATTTCGCTCATGTTTAGATAATGTATTGTATAAGTTAAGTTAAGAAATAATGAACGAAAATAGTAGCATCAATCACCATTAGGTTGGTTAAAAAGTAATCGAAAATTTCTAAAGAAACCTTTTTTTTTTCTTTTTTTTTTTTTACTCTATGAAAAAGATTTTTTTTTCTTTTTTTTCTTAAACTAAAACCTTTTTATTCGGCCACAAAAGTTATAAACTCTTTTTTTTCTTCTTCTTTTTCTTTCTTTTTTTTTTTTTGAATTGAAAATAAGAGAGTCGAAAAAGAGCAAAAATGATATTTGAGAAAAAAAAAAAAAATTTTTAACGATTTTTACACCACCGCCTTCTAATAAAATTACCCCCTAATAATAATCATTTTAACCTTTTTTATATTTTTTTTTTATAAATCGATTCTTATCATTTTCTCCTCATATAAAAAAAAATTCGAATGAGAATTTTCAAAAACCGAAATAAATGGATTAAAAAAAAAAAAAATTGGTTCGTTTTATTTTTCAATTGTTTCTACTTACACGATATAAAGTTGAAATTTTTCTTTTTTTTCATTCAAACCAATTTCCGTTCTCCTTTTTTTTTTTAAATTTCTTTTGTTTTTGAATATTTTAAAAGTTAAAAATAAATAAAAATTTTAACGAAATCAAAAAAGAAAAACAAACAAAAACAAAAACAACAACAACAACCAGATTTTAAAAATAATACCTTTTAACAATTTTATTATTAGTAAACAATAAAAAAAAAAAAAAAATGGCGATGGGTAAAAATTTTCCGGGTTTGGTAATGTATTCCTGTAAATCAATTACTCGGAGGATAGGTATAGAGGATGTTTTACGGGTGGGAGGTTCTGGGATTGGATTTTCCACGTTGACTACGCGTCCGGTAGGGGTAAATTTTTGACATGGATCCTTTGGGGAGGGCGATGCAGCCAAGATGAGTTAAAAAAATGGGAAAAATTGGCCCACAAGTCACCGAGTTGAGAGTCGTGAGTTCAAATCCTGGAAGCGGGATTTCAATTTCAGCTCGTTTAAACAAAACAAACATGTACCTGCGTAAGGGAATAGATAAGTGATCTACCACTTTTTTGAGGCACTGGGGATGTGTCGATGGTTGTTCGTGGAAGTAAAACTGGGTTCTTGATCTAAATAGGAAAAATGGGGGTGGGGCTGCAACGTGAAAGGAGGACAGATGAACGATCATTGAGATTCGGGACCCCGGACATCTCCCTCTCTCTCCGGAAATTCAGATTCTGCGGAAAAGACAGGAAGGATGGTGGCAGCTCGAGACTGCCTACCGAAGAGAAAAAAGGCGAAATACTGGAATATTTTTCGGGTGTGATTTTCTCCCTCGAGGACGTGGACCTGATAGTCCTGGCCCAGGAAGGGGTTGAACCTGAAACGCAGGTTAAAATTCCCGGTAGCACCTCTCTTTCCACCGAGAAAGAGCAGGATGAGATACCCCCTCTAGGAATTTTAGTTGGGTAGTGGCTTCGGCTTAGTCCCTCCCACAGTTTCCCTGCTACCGGATGGGAAAGATAGTGCGAAATACATTTCTACCAAGTTAACAAAAAAAAAAAAAAAATGGATAAAAATTAACGAAACATAATAATAATGACAATAATAAAATTTTCCACTCTAAAGATTTATCATTATTATTATTATTATTTTCAAATACGAAAACCTTCTAAATTCTTGTCGGATTATTATTATTATTATTAACGCAAAATCCGAAGTAAAAAAAAAAGATTCTAAAATCGGAAGGACGACATACGCACGATATAAATAAAATGATAAACTTTAAATGGCGTCATCGTGGTCGTCGTCGTCGTCGTCGTCATCGTGATACCAACAAAATAAAATGGAAACAATTTATTTAAATTTAAAAACGGAAGGAAAATCATAGATAAAATAAACCGCAAAAAAGGAAAACGTATATAAATGACGCACATTTCAAATTTAAATGGACGAATGTGGATAAGATAACGAAATTAACGAATTTTAATCCGACGACATAAAAAGTAAAAAAAAAAAAAAAATTTTTTATTAATGTCAAACCGTTTGAATTATTCTATTGACCCGACGTTTCGGTTATAATTTCATTTATTTAAAAGTTAAAAAAAGAAATAAAAAAAAAATTTTGTTTTGAATTTTTTCTTTTTTTTTTTCCTCACCGTAATTAGTCGTAAAATGAAAAAAAAAAAAAAAAAACGAAAAAAAAACGGGGCAAAAGAAACAAGAGATTTTCTTTTCTCTCTCTCTCTCTCTCTCTTTTACATTGTTTAATTTTTCCCGATTTTTTTTTTCACAAACAAAAAAAAAAAAAAAAAAAAATTAAACGTTGTTGAATTTCAAAAATTTTTTTCTCCATCCCCATCCATTTTCTCTTTCTTTTCTTTTCTTTACCTTTTTATCATTATCATTATTATTATTATTTTTCTTTCCCTCCTTCCCGCCTTTTCTCTTTTTTTTTTCTCATTTTCTTAACGAATTTTTTTTTTTTTTTTTACTACCTTCTCTTTCTTTTATTTTTCTCCACGGTAAATGTTAATTAAAAAAAAATTTGAGTTAAACAAAATGTAAATTTTTTTAAGAAAGAAAAAAAAAACAAAAAAAAAAAGAGGGCAGCCATTTTTAAAGGGAAAAATTTTTTTTTTTTTTTTGCAACGTTTATCTTATGCAAATTTATTATTATTATTATTTTTTTTTTGCTTTTCTTAACGTTTTTGATGGAGTTTTAAAATTATAATAAAATAATAATAATTATTATTATTATTTAACTCGGATACCCGGAAACGGAAACGAATAATAATAATAATAATAAATATACTGCGCGTATATTTACGTCGTTTAATAATAAATTTTTTTTTTTCTCGCTAATGATCGAATACGATGACGACGACGACGATAAAAATTTTTTTTTTTTAATTTTTCCTTCGGAAAATGATAAAATGATAAGAAAAAAAATGATAACGATCGATGGCGTTCGAGAAAAAATTATTTAAAAAAAAAAAAAAAAAGAATTAAAATTTTCGCTTGGAAAAATAAAAATTTTACGCTTTCGACAAATGTTTTCGTCTTTTTCGTTTTTTTTTTACCTTTTGCTTCTCTCCCCACTCCCCCTCACTTTCTTCCTCTCTTCCCCTCTCTCTTTCTCTCACTCACTCTCTCCCACCCACTCTCTCTTTCGCTTCATCCTAATTAATTAATATATAATTATTTTAAAATTATAAATTAAACACATTTTACGAATCATTATAAAAAAATCATTCATTTAATAATCATTATTATTATCATCATGATCATTATCATTATCATTGTAACAGCGGAAAACTTTTAAAAAAAATTTTTTTTTTATTTTATTTTTCGGGAGGGATTTCCGGTTAAAAACTTTTTCAAGTCGTTCCGAGAGTTTAAAATAAAATGATTAACGAGTTTAAAATCTATTTCAATTTTTTTTTCCACTCCTTTTCCCCTCCTCTCCCCTTCTTCCTCCCTCCTTCCCTCTCTTACCGTCCTCCTTCTTCCTCTTTTAAATACGTTTCAACTTTTTCCGGTTAATTTTAACCGATTTAAACATTATCTGCGTTATCAAATTCGACGCCATTAATATTAATAAAAATAAGATTTTGATTTATTAATTATTATCATTATCATTATCGATTCGGATTGTGACGTCATTAATTTGTAAAGAAAGATTTTTGTAGTTGAAACAAAGTTGCGACAAAAAAAAGAGCGGGAGGGAAAAGAGGAAAAAAATTCATGAAAATCTCTTTTGCAAATTTATAAAAGTTATGCGTGTGAGGGGAGTATTTCGAGTTGTTTTAAAACCACTACAAAATACGTGTCATTAGAAAAAATTTTCCGTGGGGGTTTATGCCCTTTTTTTCCTCCCCTCCTCTCACGTTTATGACGTCATTTCAATATTGTGGAAAAAATTATTTTTTGGTTCTACTCACCGCCAAGCATGTAAAGACCGCAAGCAATCAAAGTCTTATGATCGCTGTTGTAAATTCCAGCGAGTGCAAACACTGTTGCCAACAGAATAAAAATTAAACTCGCCGCTCCGAAAGGTGTTGATATTCTGTAAAAAATAAAAAAAAATTTGAATTATTATGACGTCATTATAAAAAAATTAATTAATTTACTTAATAAATCAATAAACTTTAAATTAAACTAATCAAAATCAATTATTTTATTCCCATTTAATGTTTTCGGGGTTTTTTTGGCGGGAAAAATTTCAAATTCAAATTTTTTTTTTTTTTTGAAATAATGAATGGAAAAAAGTCACTTAGATAATAAAATTTTCTTTTTTAATTAATGCACGAAAAAAAAAAAAAAAACATTTCAAAGTCGCGATTCGCGTAAATTGAAAAATTTTTTTTTTTTTTTTTATCTTAATTAAAGAAAAATTTTTGGACTACGTGGCGCAAAATGAAAATGAAAAAAAAAAAAAATTTCTCCTGCCACGAATTTTTTTCCTTCTTTTTTTTTTTTCATACTAATTTATTTCACCACTTTCTCTCTCTCTTTCTCACTATCTCGTCCTCTTTCATTCTTTCACGTTTCCTCTTTTTCTTTCTCTTTCTCACTGTCTTGTTCTCTCTCTGTCTCTCTACTTCTGTCTCTCCCTCTGTCTATCCCTCTACCACATTTACTCTCTCTATTCCTCTTCCTTTCTCTCTCTCTCTCTCTCTCTCTCTCTATCTCCATCACGTTCTCCACCTCTTTTTCAGTATCTCGTCCCCTTTCTTTCCATCACGATTCCTCTCTCTCTTTCCCCCTCTCCCTATCACGTTCTGTTTCTATTTCTCACTATCTCGTTTTCTCCCTCTCTCTCTCTCTTTTTCGCGAAATTTTTCTATTCATTTATAAAAATATTCATCACAACCTTAAAGAAAAAAAAAAAAAAAGAAAACAAACTTAAAACGCCATTTAT
>NW_002987337.1:176165-180051 GCF_000006295.1 Pediculus humanus corporis
TTAAAAACTTTTCTGACATTGAAAACTCTCGTGCGCGGACAAGAAAGAAACGTCACAGCAGGTTTCCATGTTTGATTATTATATTCTATTCATGTTATTGCCATCATCATTATTATTTCATTTTTTCTTATGTAATTATAAATAATTACGGTATTATTATTATTATTATTATTATTATTATTATTATTATTATTATTATTATTATTATTATTATTATTTTTGTTTAAATAATTGGATACAATAATAAATTTTAAATTATTTAAATCGTATTGGATTGATATGAAAAAAATAATTTTTTTATTCTTTTTTCCTAACTCTCTCTCTCTCTCTCTCTCTCTCGTTCATACACTCCCTCACACACACCCCTAAACACATACACTACACACACTCTTTCTCTCTCTCTCTCTTTCTCTTTTACATTCATTCGTTCATTCATTCCTTCTCTCTCTCTCTCTCTCTTTCTCTTTAGTTTGTCTTTGATTAACCAATAATAATGATGAAGATGATTCCATGATCGTTAATCCCCGCCATTATTTACCTCATCATTTTCTTGTTTTTTTCACATCAACATTAATAATAATAATAATAATAATAATAATAATTTTTTTTTTAACCGACCCGGTTGTTCAGGACCGTATCTGAATTTACATATACGTTACGCTATAAGAAAAAAAAAATAAAATGATAAATGATAAAAATGTTATAAATCATTTTTTTAATCATTATTATTATTATTATTAATGTCAATGTGAAAAAAAAAAGAAAACAAGAAGATGACGAGGAGATAAACAGTGACGAGTTAAAATCGGGGGTTAGAAAAAGAGAAAGAACGACATAGAGAGAGAAAGAGAGAAAGAGATAGAAAAAGAGTAAAAATTTTTTATTTAATAATAAATTTAAATATCTTATTATAAACATTTTTTTTCGGAGGGGGGGGGAGATATGTCGTAAATATTAAAATACGGAAAAAAGTCCGCGAAAAAAATTTTTTATTTTTGTTTATTTGCGCCTTTAAATTAAACGTTAAGATAGAGAAAAGAAAAAAAAATTTAATAAAAGTATTTTAAATTTCTTTTTTTTTGCTGTTGTTGTTGTTGTTGCTGTTGAAACCTTAATACGTTAATAATAAAAAAAAATATTTTATAAAATGTTTCAAATGGAAAACAACAACAAAAAAAAAATTTTTTTTTTTTTTGAAACGTATCAATAACAATAAATAATAAAAAATTGAAATGGAAATGATAATAATAATAATAAAATTGTATAAAAAACAAAAAAACCTCTTAATGGAATTTTCTTTTCTTTTTTTTTTTCTTCCTTCCTTTCCTTCCTTTCCTTCTTTCCTTTAAAAAAATTTTTTTAGAAATTGCTTTTACAAGAACAACAACAACAACAACTACAACTATTATTATTATTATTATTTACTTTTACACTGTAAATATTCAATTTTTATTAAAATAAATAATAGAAAAAAGAAAAAAGTAATTCTTTTTTTTTTTACGTGGTAAAAATAAAAAGGAAAAAAAAGAAAAAAAAAATTTTTTTTAAGAAAAATAAAATTGAAAAGATTGTTCTAGAAAAAAAAAAAAAAAAGAAAATTTCAAATGAAAACTTTTCTCAATTTCCTTTGACTGTAAATTTTTTCTTTTTTTACAACGAACGCTTTTAAACCGCGTAAAGAAACGGAAAAGGTCAAAATTTTATCTTATAAATTTCATTTTAAAAAAATATTTATTAAAAAAAAACAACAACAACTAGCAGACGACAAATAATAATAATAATAAAACAACAAAATTTTTTTCAACTAATAATAAAAAAAAAAAATTAAAAACGTCAAAAATTATTTAAACAAAAAAAATGTATGTTTAATTAAAATTTCAAAATGGCGGATTATGTTTCATCATACACACACATCACGTGACAACGTAATATTTTATAAATTAAACCTTATTTTTATCATTCAAATAAAACTTTTTCCGGTTTGTTTTTTTTTTCAAAAATTTCCCGCCAAAAATGGTTAAAATTTTAATTATAATTAACTACATAACTTAATTTATTTAATTTAATAAAATAAATTATTATATATATATATATATATATATATACATATATGAAAACCATATTATCCGAAATAGAGTAAAAATAAAAATAAAAACGTTTATTTACTCTATGATTATTATTATTATTATTATATAACCGAAAAATAAAATTGTATATACGTATTTATTAAACTTTTAAATCCTCCATTTTTATTCTTATTAAATAATTCGTCATAACAAATTTAATAAAAAATTATTATTATTATTATTATTATTATTATTAATATTATTAATACGGAAATGAATTTTATTATTATATATTTAATTTAAAAGTGTGCAAGTGTTGCCAACATTTTTATCCACTCATTCGTTTGTTCATTTATTATTATTATTATTATATTTTTAATTTTTTTTAATGGGAAAAATATGTTTTCCTATATTATTATTATTATTATTATTATTATTATTATTATTATTATTATCATTATCATTATCATCATTTATATCAAAAATTTCACACGAGTTTAATTTTTAAACGTAAAAAAAAAAAATCTTAATAAAAGTATAATAATTATGATAATGATAATGATAATAATAATAAAAGATCATAAAAATTCTTTTTAAAAAAAAAAAAAAAAAGTGCACGAACGACAAAAAAAAATTCTTGCTGAGAAAAGCTAAATGATTTTCCCGCCGGGGGGTGAGAGGGCAAAGGATCGAGGGGCGGTGGTGAAACCGGACGAGGTGGGGAGGGGAAAAAAAGAACAAAAAAATAAACTTCCTTTTAAAAAAAAAATCTTTCATCAAAACCTCATTTTAAAAGGTTTTTTTTTCTCCCCTTAATGGTCAACAATGGAAAAATCGAATTTTTTTTTTTTCTGAAGGGGAAGGGGAGATTTTGGAGATTTAAGGGTAAAATTATGTGGAGGGGATAAAATCAATTTTATTTATATTTTAGCTTATTATTTAAATCCTCTTACAAGCATTTCCCATTAACACTTATATTATATATATATATTTATGAAAAAAGAGAGAGAAAGAGATTGGTTGGAAAGCTAAAAAGAGAACAAAGCAATAGAGAGAGAGAGAGAGAGAGAGATAATGTAAAAAAAAAAAGATACATATAGGACTTATATTTTTTTTTTTTTATACTCACTACAATACGAATATGAATATTTAGAATAACGGAATCGGAAGAGGGGAAAAGGAGAAAGAAAATTCTAAAAGAAAATCACGTGATCCTCCATTGACCTTTATAATACGTTGGTAAAAAAAAATTTTCTTTTTTTTTTCTTTCTTTTGTCGGTTTTTGGGGTGACATTTGTCACGTCAATTAAAATTTTACTTTGATGTTGTTCAAGTGACCAAATAAAAACCGGATACTAAATTTATTGGCCCTCTCTGACCCGAGGGTTATTTATCTCAGTTAAAAAACATTTTACTTAATATTTTAAATATGTTTAAAAAACAGAGAAAGAGAGAGAGAGAGAGAGGGGGGGGAAACCTTTTTTTTTTTATATATATAAAGCCTTTAAACCGACCCTTTTTGTTTTTTGTTATTTTTTACTTTCCTTTTATTTATAAACCTTTTGTCAAAAATTAATTAATTTCATACGTAAGAAAATAAATAATAATAATTATTATTATTTCTTTTTTTTTTTTTTTTGTCTAAAAAAGGAAACGAAATTAAATGTAAAAAGTTTCACGTCAAAAAGTGTGTGAATGCGCGGGAGTGAGTACACGTGTAAGTCCTTTCTATCCTCTCGTTTTCTTATTTGAATATTTGAAATATTTTTAACGGAATTAAAATCTCACCACCGCCTTGTGTGAATCTAACCACCGCACTG
>NW_002987337.1:180337-182317 GCF_000006295.1 Pediculus humanus corporis
TAATAATAATAATAATAATAATAATAATAATATTGATGATACGACGATCAGGAGCGTAAACTGTATAAAAAAAAAAACTAACGAGCCGTATTTAATTAAATTTTTTCATTTTTTTCTTTCCCTTCCCCCTCTTCCCCCGGCCCCCATATCAATTTCACATTTAAATCTAATAAAATCGGAAAAAGATTATGTAATAATAATAGTGATGATGATGATGATGATGATAATAAAGGAAGAGTAAAAAAAAAAACGTCATTTTTAGGCGCCACATAAATAAGGCATTAAATTATGATTTCCAAATTTTTCTTTTTTTTTTTTTCTTTCTCCCCCCCTCCTTTTTCTCCCCCCTCCTCTTTCTCCTAAATCTTTCTTATTTTTTTTCTATTACCCCCTACCTTTTTTAACTCTCTTTTCATCTCGCTTCCTCCTCCTCCCCTCCTTTTATCCATTTCCTATTTCGAACAAACATTAAGCCGAAAAAAAAAAAGAAAAATTTTCCTCATTTTTCGATTTCCGTTTCGCCGTTCATTTTATAAAAAATCGCACGGGTTAGAGAGGAGGAGAGGAGGGGGGTTGAAGACGATTTATTATCATTATTATCATTATTATTTTTCCTTACAGCTATATAAATATTAACGGTAAGAAAAAAATTATTTTCGAGTATTAATTAATTATTTAATTAATAAAAAAAAAATCGGCGACGTCGCAATTAAAAAAAAAAAAAATTTTCCACTCAAAAAAAAATTTATTTGTCGTGGAATTAGAATCGCGGAAGAAGAGGAAGAGAACGGGGAGAAGGGGGAGGGGAAAATCCTAATAATAAAATGTATACATTTATTCATTCGTTAATGTTATTTTTACAATAATAATAATAATAATTTTATAAACGTTTAAAACTTTTTTTTTTTCTTATTAAACTCGTAAATTTTGTTACGAAATTAATAAAAAAAGGAAGAAGGAGGAGGAGAAGGAAGAGAGAAAGGAAAGGAAGGAGAAGAAGTAGGGAAAACTTTTTGTTTAACAAAAAATTTAAATTAATACCTTATTAAAACGGCCATGAAAAAAAAAAAAAAAAAAAAAAAACTAATAAATTTGACGAAGGAAAAAAAAGAAAATAAATAAAAAAGCTTAAATTGTTGTTATTTTAAATTAATTTTCAAAACGACAACCCTTAAGTTGTCTCCCCCTCCCCATTTTATACACTTTTCGACACTTTTCCCTTTTATAAAAAAAAAAAATTATCATCGGTAACGTGTTTATCGTGAAAAGAATTCGAAAACAAAACAAAAAAAATGGCGTTGAGTCAATTTAAAAATTGTAATAATAAAAGATTGGTTGTAATAATGGAGAAAAAAGGAGGAGGAGTCGATAAACGATGGAATCGGAGGTTAGGGAGGTGGGGCTTGGGGAGTGGGATGCGGGAGAAAACAGGGAATTTAGGAAAACCCGTTAAAATGAAAACGAAACCGTTATAAATTTGACAAAATCATTGTTGATGATATTGAAAAAATTGGTTATGAAAGCTAAAAGCAAACAAATAAGACTTTATTGCCTTGAATAAATGAAATGGAAAAAAAAGAAAAAAAAAGAAAACCCCTGGAAAAAAATAAAATGGAAGGCAAAAAAAAAGAGAGAGAGAAGAAAAAAAATTTTTTTTTTTTTTTGGAATAAAATGGAAAAAAAAAAAAAACGATAAAGGAAAAAGATTATGTTTGTTATTATAAGAAATTTCGTGTTTTTTTTTTTTTTGATTTTATACGACAGTCGGCGAAAAAAAAAAAACATACGCGCTTAATAAATAAATAATAGTCTTAATTTGTTATTATTATTATTATTATTATTATTATTATTATCGCTCGCTGGAGAAAAAATTTTTTGGAAAAACAAAGGAAAAAAAATAAAAAATTCGAAATTCTTTTGTATTTTATACGGTCGATCGTCACGCTTCATAATTTAAAGCGGTCATTTTATTAACTAAAT
>NW_002987337.1:182571-200318 GCF_000006295.1 Pediculus humanus corporis
TTTATTTTACAAAAAAAAAAAAGGAAAAAAGGAAAAAAAAACAACAAAAAGCTTCCCGAAACTTTTTTTTTTTTTTAGTTTGTTTGTAAACAACCGTTTCCACCATAATTTTTAAAAATCTTTTCCTTCCTTTTAACTTTTTTTTTTTTTTTTACGTCTTTCCTCTCATATCCTTTTCCTCAATTCTATCTTTTTTTTTTCCCGACACGACAACACCACCACTACCACCACCACCACCGCCTTTTTATAAAAATGAATTTTTATTTTATTTTTACTCTGTGAAAAGTGTTAAAGATTTTTTTTTTTTTTTACGTTTCTAAATGACGCCCTTAGGACGAACCCAAAATGAAAAAAAAAAAAAAAAAAAAAAACCGACGAAAAGAATCAGGATGTGCTGAGAATTTTTTTTTTTTCTTAAAAACTTTCAACGTTTTCTAACGCCACGACTTTTATACTTTTTATATTTAACCCGCTTTTCTTCTCCTTTTTTTTTTTTTTTATTCTCCAGTCATTTATTTATCTGGAGAATCAACGAATCCGATTATTGTGAAACCAAATACAACTTTTGTACGTTTTTTTTTTTAAATTACGAATTATTTTTCTTTTAAAAAAAAAAAAAATCTTTTGACGTCTGCTTTCTCCCCTTCCCTCCTTCTTACCCCCCTTATTTCCCTCACCCCCCACTCTAGCATCCCTCAGTTATTTAAAAATTCTGTTATTCGCGTCGGTGACGTAACCAAAAAAAATTTATAATTCATTCGAATAAATTATTTTATAAATAAAATTTTGTTAACCGTTTACGCGATACAACAACCGCAAACAAACAAACAAACAAACGATAAATAAATGACGGTTGTTATTATCTCTATGACGTGTGTGTCTGTGACGTCATCCTTTTTTAATTCAATTTGTTTTTAAACGATTTTAAAATATTTATTTATTTATTTCTTGTAAGAACGAATCGTTTGTCCCCCGTACAAAACGGAAACGGAACTAAATGTTTGTTTCTCTTTATTAAATTATCATTTTCATTTAATAATAATAATGATAATGATAATGATAATAAACTGATATCGGAGTGAGATGAAAGATAAAAAATTATTTATTATTAACGCCCGGAATTTATAGAAATGTATTATTATTATTATTATTATTATTTCTTACGGGGTTTTTAAATATTTAACACGATTTTAACGTAGGGGGGAGAGGAAGAGAGAGAGAGAGAGAGAGAGAGAGGGAAGGTGGAAAGAAATTTTTTTAAAAAAGGAAAAAGGAGAGGAAAAGAAAAAAAATTTTTTTTTTGTTAGTTTTTTTTTTTTTTTTTTTTTTTTAGCATTTACCATTTCCGGTTTATATTACAAAAAGCCGCCCGCCATTTTTTTTTTTTTTTATTTACAACGCATCTGAAAAGATTTCAAAGATTTTCGGTAAATCTCGTTTGAGGTTTGGCCGGGGTTAAAATAAAAAAAATTTTTTTTCTTTTGTTTCGTAGTAAAAAAAAAAAAAGAAGAAATATTTTTTTTTAAAACTCATTTGACCTTTTTGTAGGGTTGAAATATTAATTTTACTCATGAGAAAAATAAAATAAAATAAAAAAAAAGGAAGATAGATATATTGAGACGATTAAGGGAGGAAAAAAAAAGGAAGAGAGACGACGACGATGATGATGATGATTATGATGATGAATTAAAGTTTTTCGTCAGACATAAATTAAAACCTTAATAAAAAAAGGTTTTTGTTTTATTGAGAAGGGGGGATGGGAGAAGGAGGAAGTTAAATTATTATACTTCCAATTATTTTATTAAATTTCATCCTCCCACATCGGATAAACCTGAAAAGATCATAAACAACCTTAAAAGGTTCTTTACGATCACCTAACAATTATAAAAATTTTCTTATAAAATCTTAAAATTATTTAAACTTAATCCCGACTTTTTTCTTTCCTCTCTCTCTCTCTTTTTCTCTTTCTCTATTTGATGTAAAAATCGATAAATTATTAAATAGATAAGAATAATAATAATATTATATGTAAAAAAAAATGTGTGCAATTAATAATAAATAAATAAAATGTTTTTTTTTTTAATATTCGTACAAAAACATTTTCAATTAAATGAAAAAACGTTCACGTTCTCCCCATTTTTCCCTCCCCTCCCCTTTTTCACCCCTTTCCCCTCTTCCTCCTCAAAAAAAAAAAAAACAATAAAAAAGTTTAAGTTAAAAAAAAAAAAAAAGGAAGACAAACCTTTGACCTTTTTTTTCCTAAACGTCGAAACCCGACAATAAAAAATTAAAAAAAAAAAAAAATTATTTTTTTTTTTCGTTAAAGATTTAAATTAATAATTTCGATTAAATTCGATTAATCGAATTTAATACGATATGAAAGAAGTTTTTTTTTTTAAAACAAAATCTTGAAAAGCTCTCTCGAAAAAGTATTTGATAGAGAGAGAGAGAGAGAGAGAGAAAGACGTGGGCGTATAAAGAGAATGAGAAAGTAAGAGAGGAAGAAAGAGATAGAGACACACAAAGTAGAGATAATTACGAATAGAGATACAAAGAGATAGGCTTGTAAAAGAAAATAAGAAATAGAAAAAGAGAGAGAGAGAATGAGAGAGAAAGAGATGCAGGTAAAGATAATTAAAAATAGATAGAGAAAGATAGTAAGACGAGGAAGGATAAAAAGATAAAGAAAGAAAAACAGAAAAGGAAAAGCGAAACACAGAAAGAGAGTTATTTGAAAAGGAGAGAAAGAAAAAGAGAAAGAGAGGAGGAGGGAGGGGGAAGGAGAGGTAGAGGGGGAAAGAGAGAGAGAGAGAGAGAAGAACATTTTTATAAAATATTTAAAATGTCAATAACAAAAACAATAACTTATTATTTCGTAAAAAAAAAGAATGAAAAAGTAAATAAATCATAATAAGATTTTCCATGAGCCATGAGTTATATTAATTTATATTTTCCCTTTAAGAGGAAGAGGAGAAGGAGGAGGAAGAGGGGAAAGAAGAGGAAGAGGAAATGGTAGGCAAACAAAAAGAAAAAAAAATGTTTTGATTAAATTTAAAAAAAAAAAAAAAAATTGAAAATGAAAATGAATTATTTTTCCGGTTCGGATAATACGAGATAGAATAAGAGAGAGATAGAAAGAGTGAGGGGGGGAGGGGAAAATATTTTTGAATAAACCGATCATCATCATCATCATTATCATCATCGGTCTCTCACCGTGTAAATTGCAAAAATCATTTTTTTTTTTTTTTTTTTTTTTTTTTTTTTAATCGAAAAAATTCAAACCCCGCAAATTTTTTTTTTCGTTCGATTTAAAATTAAAACGTTAAATCGTTTTTATAATTTTTTTTTCCTTTTTTATCCATTTTTTTTCCTTTTTTCCTTTTTTTTACGTTTTCAATTTTAACGTCGGTTGTTTTTGAAAAAAAAAAAAAAGGTAAAAAGGAAAAATCCGACAGTAAAAAAAAAAAAAAAAATTTCATCCTCTCTCTCTCTTTCTCTATGAAAAAAAAATTAAAAATATTAAAAAAAAGTAAAAAAAAAAAAAAATTTTTTAAAATAAAACCTCTTTGATAATAATAATAATAATGATGATGATGATAATGATAATGATAATAATAATAAAAACATCGATCGAAAGTTTCGAATAATAAATATTAATAAAAAAACGAAGTTTATAATTTGGTAAAAAATACGCAACGAGACAACGAGACACAAAGGAAATAACAAAGTTTAATAAATAAGTCATAGAGTAATTAAACGTATGACTGATAACGAGACGATAGAGAAAATGATAAAACGATCAACAAAAAAAAACAATTTCAATTTTGTTAAAGAAACAACATGGAAAGAAAAAAATTTCAAAACGAATTATCTTCAATTCGAAACATTACAAAGCAACCAAAAAAAAAAAACATAAAAAAAATTTTTTTATTTTTTAAAATTGACAACGTCGGATTTAATAAAACTTCCGTTTCCGTTTTTTCATTTTCATTTTCGATATATAAAAAAAAAAAATGATTCGACGGATTGAAAACAAAAAAAAATAAAAAAATTTATTTGACAAAAATTAAAATTAATGTAAGTGGGAAATAAGAATAAAACAATTAACGTATGGGAAAACAAACAAACAAACAAAAAAAAATTTCCCACTTCCTGTTGTTGTTGTACGTCCCACATCGTAAATCCCTCAAAAAAAAAAAAATATAAATATAAATCATCCTTCCGGTTATTTTTAAACATTTTTCGCGTCATAATCTTTTCATTTTGTCTCTCTCACACTAACCCCCTCCTACCGACCCCCCCACCCCCTCACACACAAAAGGTCAAATTTTAAATTTAAAAAAGTGACCCCAAAGGGTTACAAAAAAAAAAAAAAAAAATTTAATCAAATTATTTATTTTTCTCGGAAAATTTTAAAATTATTTAATTTCATTAAATTTAACGAATGAAAGTATATTTTTTAAAAAACCGGAAATGAAATTATTATGTACAATTATGATAAAAAAAGGAAACGGAAGTGAATGATATTCCCGACTTATTAATTAATAATGCACTTACGAATTATTATTATTATTATTATTTCATAGAGAAATTAAAAATTTTCTTAATATTTTCAATCGACATTTTTCCCCTTTTTCTTCCCCTTTTTCCCTCCCCCCCCCGTTTCTCTCGAATTTTTTCAAACGTGTTTTCTTACTCTATGAAAAATTTTTTTACTTTTTCTTTTTGTGAGGAAAGAAAAGAATTTTAAATTATTTTTCGTTCTGAATTTTTTTCCTTTTCTTTTTTTTCTTTTTTTTTTTTTTTCATTTTTAATTACGCCATTAAAATAAGGGTAATGATCTTTGTCTTCTGCTTTTACGCTTAGTTAGCAACATTTTAAACCAAAGAAAATATTTTTTTTTCTCTCTCTCTCTCTCTTTCTTCCTCTCTTTCTCATAAAAATTTACATTTACTTTACGGTGAATTAATTTCTTTTTTTTTATTTTTCTCCCGCCCCATCTCCCCCTTCCTAACCTCCCTCTCTCACTTCTTTTCTCTTACTAAAAAAAACGAATAAATCAATATCATTATTATTATTATTATTATTATTATTATTATTATTATTATTATTATTATTATTATTATTATTATTATTATTATGGGTATTAGAAAATTGTCGATCTGTAAAATTTCAAAAAAAAAAAATTTTAAAGATGGTGAAATTGTATCGACATTTCTCCCACCGGAAGGTAAAAAAAAAAAAGAAATATCCGACTTGATTTTTAAACGTGCCAATAGAACGACAATTTAATTATTCAATGGGGAATAAAAAAAAAAAAAAAAAAAAAAAAAAATAAAGTAAAAGTTAATGACACGTCAAATTATTATTATTATTATTATTTTTTTTTTTTTTTTTTATTTTAATCAAAACGTTAACTTTTAATTTATTTTCCATTTTTTTTTTTTTTATAATTTTTTCCCCGGTTCTTCTTCTTTTTTTTTTTCCTTTTTTCCTTTGTGAATGGAAAATATTCCTTTGGTACGTTAAAATTTTTCTTTTTTTCGTCTGCTCTCTCAAAATTTTTTCAACTGAATAAGTCGGAAAAAAAAGATTTTTTTTTACTTCCTCTCTCAAACTCTTACATTTAATTCATAATTAACTATTTTTTCGTCTGCTTTAAAAGAGAAAAAAAAAGTAAATCGATTCGATGGGTTAATAATAAGATAAAAAATGATAAAATGATAATAATGATAATAATGATAATAATAATAATAATAATAATAATAATAAGTGAAAAATTTTATCTCATAAATTAAATTTCTGATTTTTTAAAAATTTTATGCCGGATATCCGGTTATTTCCCTCCCCTCCTCTCTCCCTTTCTCTTTAATTTCTACGATTTCATATATTTATTTTGCGTAACCTTTCGTGACCTTTCGTGACGTATAAAAAAATTTTTTTTTTTTTTTTTTTTTATCGAATGCAAATTTTTTTTTGCTGTTTTTCTGTTTTTTTTTTTTGGAAAATTCTACCGCGTCGAAATGAAAAAAAAAATTTTTTTTTTTTTCTTTTCATAGATAAAAATGAAATCATCCCTTATATTTGAACTCGTGTAAGGGTTGAATGAATGAAATCATTCCCAAGGGTGACATTAACTACGATATTATAATACTCCTCATTCATTTGGTTTCCCGTTTATTTTATCTTTTAAGGAAAAGGATAAAATATGTATCGTTCGTTCGTTCGTTCGTTCGTTGTTGTTAATGCCACTTTATTTCGCCATATTTTTCACCATAACTCCCCTCCCCCGTCGCTCCGCTCCTTACACCCTTTTCGCCCCGCCCCCCAGCCCGTCCTTAAAAGCAGAAATTTTTCTTAATAAATATAAAAATATCAAAAAGTAAAAAAAAAAGAAAAAAAAAAAAAATTAAATTTTAAAATTCGTCGTTAAAATAAAAAAAAACATATTTACAAATGTTGGCAGAACTGTTTTTTCGGTTAATTTAAATAATAATAATAATAATGATAAAACTTATAACAACTCAGGCAAATTATTTATAAGTGAACTGATTTGAATTTTTTAAGAGGAATGAAACAAAATTTTTTTTTTTTCATAACTCATTAAAAATTTCTAAAACGTTAAGAAAAAAAAACGATACAGAAATTTTTTTTTTTTTCTAAATTGTAAACAGTTATTAAGGGTGAAAGGCGTAAGGGGGGAGGGAAGAGAAGGGAGAAATGAACAATGAAATGAATAAAAATAAATAAATAAAAGCAGCCGAAACTTTTTTTTTTTTCGAAATGCCTCGTTTCCGTTAAAAAAAAAAAAAAAAAAATTTTATCCTTTTCAAATTTTTCTTTTTTTTTTTTTTTTTTTTTTTCATTTTCCTACAAAACAATCGAAAAAAACAAACAAACAAACAAACAAACGAAAAAAAAAGAAAAAAATTTTTTTTTAATGACCGATGGTTACAAACGGGTGCCGCTGTTGTTGTTGTTGCTGTTATTGTTTTTGTTTTTGTTGCCGTTTTGCGGTCACGCTTTTCCGAACACGTATTTTTCCTATTTTTTTTGGGGGGGCAGGGAGGGGGTAGGAAAACAGAGAAAAAGAGAAAAAATTTTTACTCCCGAAATTTTTTCCCCAATTTCCACTTTTTCTTTGTTTTCACAAATTAATAAATTAATAATAATAATGATAATAAATTAATTTTTTAATTAACCTTATTATTCGTAAAATCATTTTTCTTTCACCCCCCCCCCACACACGCACGTGCCCCCTTTCCCCTGCACCCGATCCCGACATTAGTTCGTTAAAGTACTAACAATGAACGACAACATCACAGAAAATCAAAACAAAACAAAATGAAATTGAATCCGTTATGGAAAATTTTTTTTTAATTTACAGCGTTGCCAAATTGTTTTTTTTTTTTTTTTTAAAGACTACGTTCAGTTTTCGTAACTTTTTTGAACGGAAGAAAAAAGTAGAATGCGAGAGAGAGCTTTATTATTATAAACGTTTATTCATTTTTTTTGTTTTTATTTTTTATTCCCCGCAAATCGTGCCAAAATTAAAAAACAAAAAAAAAATTATTTAAAAAGATTAACAGCACTGATAATAATAATAATAATTTACTTTTATTAACTTTTTTTCCTCCCTTCTTTCCTTCCTTTCTTTCTTTCTTCCTTTTCAAACCGTTTTCCGCCTACCGTACTCATTTTTCGTATTTCCCTCCCTTCCGTTTCCGTTTTCTTTCAACCTCCTTTCATCTTGTTAATCTTCCTCTAATAAAAAGAATCTTTCCTTTTGGTAATAACTAACTAGATAAGACTTTATATATATATATATATTATATTATATTGGTTTTGGCTTTGGTTTTAAGCTCAATAAAATCTTTTCCGATATTTTTTTTTTCTTTGGTTATTTACCTGAAATCTATCTTTATCTCCATTTAAAAAAAAAAAAAAAAAAAAAAAAACTTTTCATTCTTTTTAAGTTTACCTTTTTTTTTTTACAATACTCCCTCCCTCCCTCCCTCCCTCTTTCCCTTCCTACATTCCTTCCTGTCGTTTTTTTTTTTAATTTAAATACCCTAAACAATTAATTACGAAAGGATTCCTTTTTTTTTAAAAACTTTTAATTAAAAAAAATTTTTGTAAAAAAATTCTATTGTTAGATTGCGTTGTAAAAAAAATTTACAAGTTTTTTTTTTTTTTTTTTTTTAATCATTGATTTTCTTTTTTTTTTTTAATTAACGTTTTAATTAATTTATATATTTATATATATATAAAATAAAATAATTTAAAAAAAAAAAAAAAACAATACGTTGATTTTAAAAAAGAAACAATCGACCAATCGAATTTTTTTTTTAATTAATTAAATCCTTTCGAACGTTTTTTTTTTTTAAATTTAAATTTTATAAAATTATACAGAGACAGAGAGAGAGAGAGAGAGAGAGAGAAAGAGAGAGAGAGAGATTTAATAATAATAATAATAAAATTTTAAAAATAAAAAAAACGCGCGAGAAAAATTTATTACAAAAAAAGAAAATCAATTAAAATTTTTTTTTCTTCGGATTTAAAAATATTATTATTATTATCATTATTTTTTACATTCACACACACAGACACAGACACGTAAAAAGAAAATTTTTTTTTTTTATTTGGGGTTCGTTTGTAATTTTTAAAAATGCCAAAAGGGCAGCTGTTTTCGATTCAAACAAATAAATCAAGTTCTTTTTTTTTCCTACCCCCCTTCCCACACCCTATCCCTCCCCAGGAAAGGTTTCGGTTCTTTCAGTTCGGGGAGATATTACCACAATCTTCTGAATGACCTCAAACCCCTAGTTTATCTTTCCATCCGTATTCGTTTTCTACACGCACACGCACTTACCCCCCCCAAAACATAAATCTAAACGTCAGAATGTGGACAACAACATCAACTACCTGCACCGCCCCCGCTCACTACCCTTTTCATTGCTGGTTTTTTTCGTCCTCCTTCGCACATCCTCGCTTCTCCATTCGTTAGTTAATCACTTGAAAAAATTCTCGTAATTTTTCGATTCGATACGATAATAATTTCGATAAAAATCGATATATCGAATAATAAAAATGTTAAAATTAATTTGGTAGATGTAAAAAAAAAAAAAATTTTTTTCCTTTTTCTGTTATCAGTTTGATTACTTGAAACTTTTTTTTTTCCCGAGTTATCACAAAAAACGTCTGGAAATTTTTCTTTTCTTTCGTTTTGTTTTATTTTTAAAGGGTGTGAAAAACGAATAAAAAAAATTTAAAACTTGATTTTATATTGTTAAACATTTATCGCATTCTAAAAAAAACTTGTTCAGGTGGTTGATAAGTTTTTTTGTTCAGCTAAGTTTATCTAACTGACAACTTTATATATATATCGAGTATTAAAATGTTTGAACAAAGTTTTTTGTTTTAAATTTACAAACATTTTGTTTGTCAGTTAGAATATCCGAAATGTTGTGTGTAAATGCGTGTAAACAAACACACATACCCCCTCCCCAATTTCTTCTCCACCTCCCCTACCATTCACATAAATTTCATTTTTTTGGTTTGTATATATATATTTAAATTGGGAAAATTTCAATAATAATTTAATATACCCCCGAGACTGATTAATTTAACGCACGCACCCTCCCCTCCCCCTTCTTAAACCCCTCACAAAAAAAAATTATTATCAAAATTAATTTTTTTATCAAATCAATCTCGTATTTCCCCTTTTTTTAAAATTTTTTTCTCCCCCTTATGTATTTTTACGTAAAATCACGAGAGAATAATAAATTTTTTTTTTTTTTTAAATTATTTTTATTTATCGGTATCGTAATTAATTCGTTTTTTTTTTCTTTTTCTAGAACAAAATAGAAAAGATTGAAAATTTGGAACGATGTAAGAAACGATTTTTTTTTCTCCAGCGTCCTGGAAAAAAAATTTTTTTAACCGAAAAATTTTTTTAATAAACCGACGGGTGTAAATTTGTTGTGCGAATGTAATTCTCATAATGAAAATATTAAATTACGCGTGTATTAATCACGTGATCTTTTGTTTATTGTTTTTATTTTTGAAAGCAGACGAAACACAAACATAATAAAAGTTTGAGAAAAAAAAAAATTTAATAAACAGAAAAGAAAAACTCGCGAGACGGTTTGTCCGTTTTTTTTTTTTCCTAAAATTGCTGACGTAATAAAATTGTCGCGATACGAATAGAGAGAGAGGTGGGGAAGAGGGGAGAGGGAGGGGGGCATTCTTAAAACAAATGAATTTTTTTTAATTAATAAAAAGTTTTTATTTAAAAAAAAAAAAAGAAATGAAAAACAAAAATTTTTTTGTTTTTATTTAATTTAAGAAAATGAAAAAAAAAAAAAAAAAATTCGTTTTAAACGAATTAAACAACGTGTTTAAGGTTTGTTTTCTTATTTTTTACCCCCTCCTCCTTCCCTTCCTTCCCTCGCCCCCCATTAAGCCCTTCGCCCCCCTTCATTTTCGCGTCCGCCAGCCGGGTACGAAATAACAAAAATTTTTCGTATAAAAATTTTTTCAAAAGGGTAAAATTTATGTACGAATGAAATGAAAAAAACAAAACAAAAGGTTTACTTTCCAAATTCACACAACAGAAAGAGAGAGAAAGAGAGAGAGAGAGAGAGATCGGGAGAGAGAAAGAGAGAGAGAGAGAGAGATCGGGAGAGAGAAAGAGAGAGAGAGAGAGAGAGAGAGGGAAAAATTTATAAATTATTTTTGTGAAAAAGGTTAGATTTTCAAAATGGAAAATTTTTGTTTGTTTGTTTGTTTTTTGTACGAATTTAGATTTTTAATTAAGGTGGTCAATTTGCTGTAGGAAAAAATAATAATAATAATAATAATAATAATAATAAATTTAGCCATTGATTTACTAATTACATTAAATTACTAAAAATTTTCATTATTATTATCGTTAGAATTTTATAATCACAACTAATAGTTAATAATAATAATAATAATATGTTTACCGTCGGGATGTGGGTTAATAAAATACTATAGAAATCGACAGGATGTTGGAAAGAATCGAAAACGGAAATGAATCCGGCCGTCGTGGAAGCATAAAAATTCCAGGCACGATCGTCAAAATATAATTATAAATACCGGAAATGACCAAATTGTGCGTGTGACGCGATCCACATTCTTCGATACTCGAGCATTTATTACTAAATAATCGGGGCGGGGCGTGGAGAGGGGGGAGGAAATAGAGATCTGGAAAAATTTTTGGAAAATTATGTGGAATTAGTCGCGATTAAAAATCTAATAATAATAATAATAATAATTTGTTATGTACAAAAAGTCATTGCGTAATCGTATGTATTATAACAATTATAAGACGGATTATGTTAATTTAGAAAAAATAAAATCTTTTCTTTTTTTTTTTTTTTATCTTTTATCTAATTGTAAGACTCAAAAGACACGAAAAGAAAGAGAGAGAGGGGGAGGGGGTGAAAGGGGGGGGGAGATAGAGAGAGAAAGAAAAAAAATTTATGAAAGTCGTAAAAACTGGGAAATTCATCTCCAGGTTTTTAATATAAATTCTTGAATTGTATACCACGCGGTATTTTTATTTTATTTTACTTTCTTTTAACTCTTTTATTTTTTAAAACGTTTTAGATTTTTTCCTTTTTTTCCTTTTTTTCTTTCCTTTTTTTCCTTTTTTTCTTTCCTTTTTTAAAATTTTCCTAATTTTTCATATATATTTTTTTTTTTCCTAATTTTGACGAAAGGTTGATTTTTTTTTTTTTTACAAACCGTCAAAAATCATATAAAAATTAATTATTATTATTATCATCATTAGCATTATTAATCGAATAAATAATTTTTAAAAACAAAATGGCGCCAAATTCAAATTTTAAAAAAAATTAATTTTTAAAAAGTAATAAGAAGCCAAAAAAAAAAAAATTAGAAAAAAAGAAAAAAGGAAAAACGTTTTACGGTATTTTTTATCCCCATAAAGTCATTCATTCACTCACTCATTCATTCATTCATTGAATTTCTTTTTCCTTTTTTTTTTTTTTCCAGGACCCGGTTTCTGTCTGAGACATTTGAATCCATTTTCATATCTCGACCACTCATCCGTATTTATTTTTATAAAAAAAAAAAAAAAATCCCCTTTTTTGTGCGTTCGATTGTGCGTTGAATTATTTTTTGTCACGTTTCAAAAAAAAAAAAATTTAGACATTTTCATATAAAAAAAATAATAATAATAATAATTATTATTATTATTATAACGATAAAGTAAAAAAAAAACGGAAAAGCTCTACATGCATTTTCCGCCATTTTGTTTTTTGTTTTTGTTTTCGTCATGAAATTTATAACAATTAACAAAGAAAAAAAGAGAATGAATGAATGAATGAATGAATGAATGAAAAGAAAATTCATATTGTTGACGATATATAAATAATTCATGGATTAAACGTAAATTTATAAATTTTAAATTTGACATTTTTAATAAAAAAAATTTTGTTTGTTCGCTTGCTTGTTTGTTTCGAATTCGTGATGCCTTATTATTTTTTCATCCCGCGAGTACAATTTTTACATTAACATCCGTCACAACAACAACAACAACAACAACTACAAAAACAATCTCTCGAGAAATATGGTTGTTTGCTGTTTGTATTTGTTTTAGTTTGACATATAAAAAAAAATTTTTATTTATGTTGTATTTATAACTAATGAATATATAAATTCTTTTCGATTTAATAATTTTATTGTCGTCGTAGTTTAAATTTCTTTTATCATCATCATCATCATCATCATCATCATTATCTTCATTATCATCATCATCATCAAGAATAAGTATAAATAAACTTAATTTTTGAAATTGAAAACTATTTTAATTAAAAATTAAAAAAATCTTTTAATTACAACTTTCTTTTTTTTATTATTCTTATTGTTTTCCATAGAGTAAATGAAACAAACGTAAATGAATAATTATTATGCGGTTGTTGCTGTTGTTGTTGTTGTCGTTGTTGTTGTTATTGTTGTTTTCGTCGTTGTTGTTGTTGTCGTTGTTGTTGTTGTTGTCGTTGTTGTTGTTGTTATTATTGTTGTTTTCGTCGTTGTTGTTGTTGTTATTGTTGTTTTCGTCGTTGTTGTCGTTGTTTTTGTCGTCTTCTTCTTCTTTCACATTTTTAATATTTAAATATTAATCGTGATAAACAAAACGTTTTCGTTTATTATTATTATTATTATTATTCATATTTTTAATTTTGTTAAACTTTTTTTTTAATTTCGATTCGATTCTTTCACGAATATGGTATTTGAATGATAGTGTTGCCAACATGAAAAATATTAAAATAATAATTTCTTCGAATGAGTCGTTGGTTCAAATACTCTAAAATGACCAAAATTTTTTTTGTTTTTTATTTCCGGTATCTTTCTTTTAAGCTCTTTCTTATCTTCAAGATGATAATTGAGTTTGTTATCACGTGGGGTTCATCTTTCTATCAGATACGGAGCTGTCAATTTTTAGGGGATTTTATTTTTTTTTAGGGAATTTTTTTTTCTTTTGAGTTTTTAAAATAGAAAATGGTGAAGTTTATTATGGTATGCCTATTTATATTATTATTATTATTATTATTATTATTATATTACAAAAAACAAAGCCAACAAAGTAATTCGATTATTTATTATAAACAAAAACCGCGGGCGCGCGTTTTTCTCTTTTTTTTTTTCTAAAACAAAATGGCGTCGGCGTTACCTTTTTTAATTACACTCACGAAACAAACGAAAAAAAGGGGGGGGGAAAGTTGATGACCGTTTTTAGATTAATTTAAAAAAAAAAATTTTTTTTTTTTTGTTTAAGTTATGGTAATTTATTTTAACATTACCAAAATAAAATACGAAAAAAAAAACGCACACACGCATTTACGCATTCACGCACTAACGCACAAACGCACATAATTGAAAAAAAAAAATTCTATTAGTTTATTTATATGTGTGTGTGTGTGTGTGTGTGTGTGTGAAAATAATAAAATTTTTGTTTCTCTCTCTCTCTCTCTCTTTCTCCACAGCATCACACATCACGTAATTATCTTAATGAGTTTTAAGAAGGAAATATTTTCCTTTGAATTACGTCAAGTGAAAATTTGCGGAAATACAACATTATTATTATTATTTTTGTTATAGAGTGTGGAAGGGAAATGGAGATTTCCCTACCGAAATTCTTCTTGTAATTTAAATTAATGGTTCGTAAACTATTTTTCATTTATTTATTTATTTATTTATTTTAATTTGAACGAATTTTATTTTATTTTATCATTTTTAAATTGTCGTAATCTTATCAAAAATAAAAATGGCGGATTTATTAATAGATAAATAAATTTTTATTTATTAATTTTTGTCAAATTCTCAATGGATTTAAAAAAAAAAAAATTCTGGGAAAAGTTTAATAACGTCGTTATTTATTATATTTAGCTACTTTTTTTTTTCGCTGTAAATACCCTCGAGGTTTATATTTTTTTTTTTTTTGTGTTTGTTCGTTTGTTCGTTTGTCCGGTTACGAAAAAAAAATAAAATAAAACGCATTCTCGCGAAACGAGAATTTTTTTTAAAAATTAAATTAATAAATTTCGTTACGTTAAAAAAAAAAAGGGGGGGGATCATTAATCGAATTTTCTAGAATTTTTTTTTTTATATACCAACATTCAAAAAAAAAAAAAAAAAAAAATAAGAGTACAGTAATAATAATAATATTTAAATTATGTTGGGAAAAGTTTATACTGAAAAAAGTTTAAAACTTTTTTTTTTTTATAAATAAATAAACAATTCGATATTCAATCAATCAATCATTCTTTAAAAATAATCTTTAAATCTCGTTATGATTCTTTTTTTTTTTCGTCACTTGAAAAATCTCTTTTCTCTCTCTCTCTATCCCTCTCTTTTTCTCTCTCTCTCTCTCTCTCTCTCTCTCTTTTTTATTACTTTAAATTCCCGAGTAAAAAACAAACAAACAACAACAAACATCATTTTTTATGTTTTGCCTTTTGTGTTCTTTTTTTTTCTACGACAACAAAATTCGTCGTCGTTTTATATAAAACTCCCTTATTATGACGATCTCATAAAAATTTGATTAATGACGAGAAAATAATAATAATAATAATAATAATAATAAATTTTTTAAAGTTTTTCTTATCATCGTTATCACACATGATTTTAAAAACAAAATCCACGTGGTATGAAATTTAATACATTTTTCTATTTAAAAAAAAAATGTATTAATTAAACGACGACGAAAACGAACCAAAAAAAAAAAAAAAAATTAAAAATTTTGTCACATCGTCGTGTAATTAGACAAGGATATAATAATAATAATAATTTGTTTATGTGAGTTCGTTAGCTGAATAAAAAAAAAAAAAGAAAGAAAAATGACGGTCGAATATAAATCAAATTAAAAACGTATGTGACAGATAATTTGATGTTATGATAAAAAAAAAAAACAGACAAAGAGAGTTTTCATCATAACCGGATATTAATATGCGATACGGTTTCCGGTTTAAAAAAATCAAATAATAATAATAATGATATTTTGGTAAATTATCTTACGACATCATCTTCTACTACATAATTGTATAACGCGGTTGAGAGGGTTTTCACCGTCGCCATGTTGTTTGTTTGTTTGCTTTGTTTGAAAAAAATGGTATCGTTCATAAATGTTGCCAACATAAAATTTAAATAAAAAAATTTTTTTCGAAAAGATTCTATTTTCTTTTTAGTTAACATCGAAATTTTTAATGAAATAATTTTTTTAAAATTATACTACTACTCTTTGTAAAAATGACGTCATTTAAAAAATTTAAACATGCTTTATTATTACCGAAGTAGAGGAAGTGAAAGAGAAAAAGAGAGAGAGAAAGAGAGGGAGTAGGAGGAGAGAGGGGAAGGGAGGGGGAGGGTAAAGAGGGAAAATTAAAAAGAATATTAAAACGAGAGAAATACATAAAAGAAGAATATTAATATTAAAATTTACTGTTTCTAACTGTGTTCACTCCACTCTCTCTCTCTCTCTCTCTCCCTTCTTTCTCTCTCTCCCTTCTTTCTCTCTCTCTCTCTCTCCGTATCTTTTACCGGTCGTAATATCTTTCAGTATGTGTATATAATAATTAAAAATACGGTTGACATATTAAATAATTAGTTAGAGAGATATTTGATAAAATTTGAACTGACAAATATTTATGCACAATAAATTATTTTACTGATTTATCGTGTTAAATCCCATCGCAGCATCCCTTTCATCCCAACTCTTCATCTCTGGAAATTTATTAAACTTACACTCTGTGTAATTTTATTCTCTGTAACAATTTCCCCCCTCCCCCTCTCCTTTTTTTTATACGGAATTTTTTTAAGTGTAAAAAAAAAAAATCGTTTAATCGATTATTTAACCGATCGTTAATTAAAAAAAAAAAACGAATTCAATCAATCAATCAATCAATCAGTCATTCATTCATTCATTCAAATCATTCGTAATTTTGTATTTTTGTCACGTGGTTTAAATTTCTTCAAGTCATTTTTTTTTTTGAAATTTTCGACGGTTTGTTGACATTACGACGGATTTATTATTAATGATTAATATTTTTAACAATTTATGTATTTTTTCTTCTGCCACGACCCGTTTTTTATTTCTTTTTTTTTTTGTTTTGTTTTATTAATAATAAATAAATTTTAGACGCGTTAAAAAACAAAAAAAAATCAAAAAAGAAAATTTATCCGCGACATTTTTTTTTTTATTAGTTTTGTTGTTGTTTGTTGTTGTTGTTAGTGTTTGTGGTTGTTGTTTTTCGTTAAAATATTTTATTATTATCTTAACAATTACAGTCAAATAACTTGTGTTAATTTAAATAATTGTTTGTTGAGTTTAAAAAAAAAAAAAAGTTTATTTAAAATTTGTTTTTTATCAATATGGTTTCCCGAAAAAAATTAATAATAATAATAATAACCAAACGAAAAAGAAAATGACAAAAAATTTTTCGTAAGTTATCACGTGACCTTAAAACCTTTTAGAATATTCTAAAAGTTAAGTGGTTTTCGAATTGTGTTAATATAAGTAAAAAAAGGTTTGAAACCGTCAACCGTTCGTCAAAACCGTTTTTTTTTTTTTTTTTTTGAATAAAAATTTCATTTTCCCAAAAACCATTTTTATTTTTTATACACTACACTTCCCTTATCAAATTCCCTTTATCATTCACGACGGTTATATATATATATATATATATATATATATATTTAAATAAAATAATAATAATAATAATAATAATAATAAACTCACCGCATTTTAGATAAAAACGACGGAGTAAATTCTAATGTTGATGATGACACTCCTATGTCACTTGCGGTTATGTCATCCCAAGATGAATATTTAATTAAACTACAAGAAGGATTAGGGAGTGCGACGTCTGAAACAAAAAAAAAAAAAAAAAAATTTTTTTAAATAAATAAATACGCACAATTAAAAAAACAAAACAAAATGGCGGTCGTCTCATCATCATCACCATCATCACCATCATTCTCATCATTTTTTTTTTTTTTTTTTTTTCATTCGAGAAAAGAAAAGAAAATTTTACGTAAGAGTTTTTACGAAAAAGTTTTTTTGTTTTTTTTTTGTTTTTAAATATTATCATTATCATTATCATTATCATTACGGTTTTTCTCTTTTTCGAAAAAGAAAGAAAGAAAAAGAAAAAGAAAAAAAAAAAAGAAAAAGTTAATCAATTGAAAAAATGTCCCA
>NW_002987337.1:202838-204526 GCF_000006295.1 Pediculus humanus corporis
AGGAGATGGGAAAGGGGCGGAGGAGGGGGAGGTCGAAAATTTTTAAGTGCCTTTGTCACTCCCAAACGTTTGTCGAAATAACATTTTTCGAAATTTGAGGCGGGAAAACATTTTTTTTTTTTTGTTTGGTGTCCATGTTTACAAACAAAACGAAATTTTAAAAAAAAAATATCGATCAAGTTAATTTTTTAAAAGGGGAGAGGGGGGAAATTCTTCTCGTGACACGACAAAAAAAAAACTAACAAAAATTAATCGATAATGCACTTATATAAATTTTTTTCTTTTAAATATAATTTTTTTTTGTAAAAATTTGCAACACTCCCAAAAAAAAAGTGTAAATAGAAAAAAAAAATTTTTTTTTATTTCTTCTGCCACTACTTTCATGATAAAAACAACCCCCCTCCCTCTCTTGAAAGTATCGAATGGCATCAAGCCAAAACAAAATTTTCTTTTTTTTTTTTTTTTTAAATTTTCATCATTCTCGTTATCATTTACGTGACTCCTCATTTTCTCTCACACCTCCCCCTAAAAAATATTTTACTTTTTTTCCACGTCATTTAGCACATATTTAAAAATTTCCCCTTCCCTCCTCTCTCTCTCCCTCCTCCAACTTAATCCTCCCTCCCCCTGTAAAACTTTTTAAGTAAAAAAAACCCACAAAATCCGCGTAACTACTCTCGTAAGATAAAAAGAAAAAAATTTTTTCGCGAATTAAATTTTCTTCTGCTTTTTTTTTTTTTGATAAAAAAAAAAAGCAGAAGAAAATCTTTTTTTTTTTTAAATTATTTAAATTGATGATGAAGAATTTAAACGTCGGAAACAAACTGGAAACACGAAACCCTTTTTTTTCTTTCATTTTCATTTTCCTAACAACGATTAATCTTTTCTCAATGTATTTTTAATTAACTAAAACTATTCTTTATATAACTAATTACGTATCTTTAATTATACATATATATATATATATATATATATATATATATATTTAATTTAATGCGTTATTACGCGTGCGTACGTGCGTAAGTGCGTACACGAAATATATACGTATTATTCGTAAAAACGAAACGTTGAAAATATTTATTTAATTCAAATCTCCGCCATTTCTTTCGGTAATATTTAATTTATTTACATTTTTTTTTCTCTTATTTTATTTTGTATTGATATCATTTTGTCGTGGTTTTAGATTTGGCGGGAAAATTTATAAACTCTTCTTTTCTCCTCCTTTAAAATCTGTTTAAAATTTTTACAAAAAAAAAAAAAAAAATTTACTTATTTTTAAAATCGCCATTGAAATTTTTCAAATGATAATAATAATAAACGTTAGATCAAACATTTCTTTTCTTCTGCCACGCGATATTTGTTAAAAAACAAAATAAATATTATTATTATTATTATTGAAATCTGCGATTGAGTGACTTACTTATTAAATTAATAATTTATTATTATTAGCGAATGAAAAAGTAATAATAAACTTACATATATATTTTTTCGAATGATAATAATAATAATAATAAAAGCCAACGGCCATAGCATGCTGGACACACCGGTTCCCGTACGATCACCGAAGTTAAGCAGCATCGGGCGTGGTGCAAACTTGGATGGGTGACCGTTTGAGAACGCCACGTGCCGTTGGCTTAAAAAGAGCAAAAAAAAAAAATGAGAACAAGACAAAGTAAGAACCAAAAACA
>NW_002987337.1:204546-206401 GCF_000006295.1 Pediculus humanus corporis
GAATGATAATAATAATAATAATAAAAGCCAACGGCCATAGCATGCTGGACACACCGGTTCCCGTACGATCACCGAAGTTAAGCAGCATCGGGCGTGGTGCAAACTTGGATGGGTGACCGTTTGAGAACGCCACGTGCCGTTGGCTTAAAAAGAGCAAAAAAAAAAAATGAGAACAAGACAAAGTAAGAACCAAAAACAAAATCTTGTTCTACTGTCGACCTGAGGCAGCTCGACGAGAATGTGAATTTCACTGCTTCTGACCCTGGCCACTCCAAAGATGTTAGTCACTGGAGCCCAGTTCAGGAGACAAATCGTTCCCATCGAAATAAAGATGGACTCAGGAAGACCTTCAAGAATTGATGTGGTGCTATCTTATAATAAGTGGCACCACCGAAATTCGAGTATTTGTCCCTAAGGAATCGGGTAGAAACCTCGGATAAATACTTAAAAAACCCCGACAAGTAGCCTTGTCGTGTTTAATGACGATAATAATAATAATAATAAGAATAATAATAATAAAAAGAAAGAAATAAAAGAGGGGGAAGTGGGAAGAGGGGAGAGAGGGAAGGGGAGGGAAATTTCACTGCGGGAATCGAAAAAAAAAAATTAAATTACATCGAAAAATGAAATTTCAAAAAAAAAAAAAAAAAAAAAAAAACCGCCGAAAAAAAAATTTTCTATACATTTTTTTTTTTTTTTTAATAAAAAGAAAAAAAAGTTTCTTTTTTTATAAAAATTTAATTTTACCGAGTTTTATTTCCGGTACGAAAAAAAAAATAATAATAATAATTTTTTTTTTTTTAAATTGAACTTTGACCTTTTTATAAATAAATTTTTTTGAGTCGTTTTTGTATCTCTGATAATTTTAATTTTTTTTTTTTTTGTTTAAAATAATAAATGCGAGGGAGAATAAAATGACAAAGAAAAAGACATTTTAACGATTATTATTATTCTATTTCCGGACTTTACCGGAAGTTCAGTTTCGAAGGAATAAAATTCTTATCAGTAGTCGAAAAGATAAAATTGAGAAAAACTTTAAAAGTTTTTGAAAACTTAAAAGAACCCGAAAATCGCCGTAAAAGAAAAAATTTTCAAAAATCGATATGAACTAAAAAAATGTTACGAACGGAAAAGGATTTAAATCGTCAATCGTGGCAGCAGTGGAAAGACATGTTGCCATAACTGACAATTTAAAATAAACAAAATCGAAAAATTGGCAACGTTGCATTCATTGAACGACTCACCGATATTCAAATTAGTTAAGAATTCGAATTGAGACCTTTTGAAATAATAAATGGATGCTGGGAAAATTTTCGACAAACACACGTTAATAATAATAATAATAATAAACCGAATCGTTATGAAAAAAAAAACTTGTTCGTGTATGTTTTTCTGAGAATAAAACATAAATCACAAAACAAAAACAAAAAAAAAAGAAATTTTATTTTTATCATTTAACTTTTAAAACAAACTGACAAAACAAAAAATTAAAAAAAAAAACAAACAAACAACAACAACCATACCTTTTTATGTGGCAAAAAATATAAAAACGATCGTTTGTAATCGCGGAATTCATATATAATAATAATAATAATAATGATAATAATATAATTTTATTATTAAAACTAACACAATATTACGGTAAAAAAAAAAAATTGTTTTAACTTTTTAGTTTTATCTTAACTTACTATCAGTTATGATTTATTTTCATAACTCTTAAATCTAATATTAAACATTTTTTTTTGTCTTTTCGTTTGTTATTATTATTATTATTAAACGGAACGAACGAATGGGGAGGAAAAAAAATCAAAATAATAATAATAATAATAAATTTCGAGGAAAGGTGAAATCCTCG
>NW_002987337.1:207672-209180 GCF_000006295.1 Pediculus humanus corporis
AATTTCTAAACTGTTAATGCCCACACCTTGCCGCAAGATACATAAAAAAAAAAAATTTATTCGAAATATTTCAATGCTCAAACAAATATATATATATATATATATATATATTATAAACCTTTTTCTTTCTTCCTCTCTCTCTCTCTCTGTTTCTGAAATAAAAATCCCGCTTCAAACTTAAATTAAAAAAAAAAAGGAGAAAAAAAAGAGAGAAAAAAAAATGACGACGGTAATATTATTATTATTTTTTTTTTTTTTGTTCAGAACGAAAAAAAAAAAAAAATTTTTTTTTTTTCATGTTAACTCAACGATATTTTTTTTTTTTCACGTGTGTAGACGAACAACGAACAAACACGTTTTGTTAGAGATGACGTTAATAACGAATGCTTTTCTCTCTCTCTCTCTTTCTCCCTCCTTTCTCACCTTTCTCAACCCTTTCTATCTCTTTTTATCTCTCCCTATCTCCCCTTTTTTCTCTCTTTCTCTGTCTACCTGTATCTTTTTACCTCTTTCTATCATTGTATCTCTCTTTCTTTCGTTAAAAAAAGGTTTCAAAAGAGAGATAGAGAAAAAAAAGAAAAGCAGACGACGACGGTAATGACGTAATAATAATTATAGACAAATTAATTGATTTTAATTTCTTTAAAATTCAATAAATAATTTTAAAACTTTTTGTTTGATAATATTTCTTTTTTTTGGGGGTAAAAACTTTTATATAAATAAATAAATAAAAGTTTTTCGTTTCGTTTCTGAAACTGTTTCTAAAAAAAATTATTGTCGCGTAAAATAAAAACCAGATGGTTTAAAAAAACAATTAACAACAAAAAAAATTTTAACCCGTGACGTCATCGGTTGTACTTAAAATACTTATCGGTTTTAACGTCGTGTAATTTTTATTTAATAAATAATGTTATGAAATCTCAAATTTAAAAAAAAAAAAAAAAAAAATATTAAAAACTTTTCGTATTTTTCTCTTTTAATAGGAAAGTGGTTTCCAAAAAAAAAAAAAAACCGGAAACGGAAACATATGGTCAAATTAAAACGTCATCATTTGATTTTTATGTTTTTGATTGATTTTCCCATTGCGGACGATGAAAAATATCAAAAAAAAAAAAAGAAATAAATGGATATAAAACCTGATTTCCGTTGGTTTCTCTCTCTCTCACTCTTTCTCTCTCTTTACTCAACTTTCTCTCTCTCTTTTTTTTTTTTTCTCTGTCGCAATAAAAATAACATGAAATTTTTTTTTTTTTTTCGATTCGAAAAAAAATCTTTTGATGAATTTGACTTCCTTTATTAAATTTTATTAATATATTTCCGTATGCGTAACATTATTATTATTATTATTATTAACGTATTAATTAAAACTATAAATATTAATCTCATCATCATTATTATTACGATGATAATAAGATTTATATATAAATACTCTCTCTATACATATATATTATTAAAATAATTACCTGTAATAAATCAATAAAATTTATTTTAAAATCATAATTAAATAA
>NW_002987337.1:209266-221644 GCF_000006295.1 Pediculus humanus corporis
AAAAAAAATTACTTTTTGATTTTTTTTTTTTTAAAAGAAGCGAGCGATCCCGAAAATTTCGTTAAAAAAAAATACGTTTGAGAAAAATTTTTTTTTGTTTATTTACTCTATGAATCTCGGAAAATCTCGAACACGTAAATAAATTTCTATTGTCTCGGTTTATAAAATACATACGCGATTAAATTAACTTCGTCGCCGAAAAAAAAAAAAAAAAAAATGTATAAACTTAGTGAGCTCATCCCGAATTTATGTTCCCAATGAAAGTATTATCACGGGAATTAAAGTCAAAGACCAATTTTACTTTATATACCTTTACCGACGACGACGACGACGACGACGACGCCACCACAAAATTTTATCCTTAGGGAATAGTAAATAAAAAAAAAAAAAAACCTCAATTTTTATTGTTTGTTGTATTATCATTATTATCATTATTATTACTTTTTTTTTTATTACAAAGCGGCAAACAAAAAGGAAACAAAAAACTTTATTTTTTACGATTGATGTTATTTAAATAAACTGATAACTGAAACTGGAGAAAAATGTCGCCACCCAGAAAAAACAGTTGGCAATCCTGACTGGCATACGATTTCTACCAACCGAAACACAAAACATAAACATAAAATCGCAATTTGAACATTTTTTCATACTTTTATAACAAACAAACAAGGTAACTTTGGTTGTTATCATTTTTTTATAAAAATTACTCTCGCGTTAATTTTACCCGTTTGTTATCAACACGCAAACATAAATTCTTAAATAAAAAAAAACATAGAAAACAAACAAAACAAACACAAAAACATAACGGTCAAATCGAACTCGAAAATTTTTCCAAAAAAAAAAAAAACATGATAAATAAATAAACTTAAAACATTTCATTTTTTTTTTTTTTCGTTAAATAAATATAAATTTAAAAGTATCCTTTTGCCAAAAAAACATAACGTAACATAACATAACATAACATAACATTTTATGTTTGTTTGATTTACGTTATTAAATTTTTTTTTTTTTTGGTAATTTACTAAAGTACACATAAAAACCTTTTTTTTTTCATTTTTTCCATTTTTTTTTTTTTTAGGTATTTTGGAATAAATTTAATACACTTAAATATGGCGAAACGTAAAATAATAATAATAATAATAATAATAATAATAATAATAATAATAATAATAATAATAATAATAATAATGATGTTTAAATATAAAAAAGAAATTTATTAAATTAAATTTTGAAAAAAAAATAAAATAAAAAACAATACAATTATTATTATTATTATTATTATTATTTATTTTATTTTTTTCCTTTTTTAATAAATAAATAAATAAAACATAAACATTAAAATATTATTAAAGTTAAAAATTAATATTTATACATCCGCGACATTGTAATTTAATAAATTTAATAAAAAAAATTTTATTCTTAACGACAACGACAACGACAACGCCAACAACGACAAACAGTAACAAGAATAAAAATTTTTTTTCATTTTTTTTCATATCCGAAATTCTAACAAACATCATCGCCAACCCCGCCACCACCACCAATTCCACCGCCACCATTACAAATTCGCTCGTTTTCGTTTTTTTTTTCCATTCCGCCATGTTTTTTTTTCCCTTGGCGAACAAAAAAAAATTTTATTATTATTATTATTATTATTATTATTATTATTATTATTATTATTATTAACTCAAGTAACGTGGAAGAAGATGTTTTCTATCAAAAATTTAATTTTTACAACTCGAAGAAAAAAAAAAAAAAAAAAAAAAAAGAAACAGGAAAAAGTAGAAAAAAAATTTTTTATTTTATTTTTAAAACTACGAAAGAAAAAAAAAAAATTACGTTAACGTCGCCATTTTGTTTTTTCCTTTCTTTCTTTCATAACTTTTAAGAAAAATTAATTAACCGTATAATAAATAATTGTATTATTATTTTTTTTTTGTTTTAAACATTATTATCGGATCTAACGAAAACTATTTTCGAATTAAAACAAAAAACAACAACAACAACAAATTCCTTCAATAATAATAATAATAATAATTAATAATAATACTAATAATAATAATAATAATAGTAATAATATTTTAATTAGCGGTATGAAAAAATTATTTTTTTAAAAAAATTTATTTACTAATTAAACAAATTTTTGAATTTTTTTTTTTCGTAAAACGCTCACGGTCATTTCCGTTTTAAAAAAACCGCGAAAATTTTCAAATTTGAATTTTTCACATAATAATAATAATCATAAAATTTTTTTGTTGTTGTTGTTGTAAGTCCGATCCGTTTATTAATTAAAAAATATTTTTCATTCTTTAATATTAACAAAATAAATAAATAAAATCCTTTTTTTTTTAAAATAATAATTATTAATGATGATGATGATAATGATGATGATGATGATGATGATGATAATAATAATAAAAACGGTAATAAAACAAAAAAAAATAAAAATAAGTAGGGAAAATTTAAAATTGCAGAAAATAAATGACTTTTTTTTTTTTTAAATGCAAAAAAAAATTTCACGTTTTATTTATTTATTTTTGAATTATTCTCCGCATATAGTAATAATAATAATAATAATAATAATAATAATAATAATAATAATAATAATAATAATAATAATAATAATCATAATAATAATAATAATAATAGTTATATATATATATATACATTTTTTTTGAGTTTGAGTGTGCGAAAGCACGTCGTATTTTTTTTTTTTTTTTATTTTCTCGGGTTTCATTATTATTTTTAATATGTTTTTATTAACTTTATTTATTTATTTATTTATGTATTTTCTGTATATGCGAAACATACTTAAAAATGATTTACGATTTTTTTTTTTAAATATATATAAAAATATATAAAAAAAATTGCATTTGATGTGTTTTCATAAAACTCGGTGATGAAATATGAAAAAGAAAAAAAAAAAAAGAACTCGCACGTTTGAATTAAATAAAACACGATGACGTCACACAGAAAACTAAAACAAAAACGCGTATAACAAAAAAACAATTCGTGTTGAAAAAAATCTATTTATTTATTTATTTAAAAAATTAGTGTTTGACAAAATAAAACAAAACAGAAAAAAAAGAGTATAAGAAATTGGCAATACACAAACCGAAAAGATTTTTATTAAAAAAAAAAAAAAAAGGAAAAAGTAAGAAAATTTCAAATGTTGGCAATAGAATACATTATTAATTTTTTTTAAATGGTTTTCTGTAAACAATCGTAAAAAAAAAATGAGTTTAAATGTTTAAAATCAAACAACGTATAACTTATGAATAAAACATGGAATTTCAAAACAACGCAAAAAAAAAAAAAAAATGAAAATAAGAAGAAAAAGGAAATAGAAAGAAGGAAGAAGGACCGATTGCAAGTAATAAGGGCATATGTGACGGCTTAGAAAAATTGTTAGGGAGAAAAAAAAGATCCCCGAGAAAAAAAATTTCAATGGTTCAAAAAATCTCCGAAAAACGTTTCGAATAAATTTGGCTTTTAATATACATTAACGAGAATAACATTTTTTTTTTTTTTTTTTATTGAAATTTACCAAATGCCTCCTCCCAAATGACTGACTCCCCTTTTACCATCCCCCCTTCCTCCCTTCCCTAACACCCTCTTCCAACCTCTTTGCCTGTCCAAAAAAAAATTTTTTTCTTACTCTTTTCATTTTAGGTTTTATGCTCCCCTTAATTCGAGGGGGGAAAAAACCCGACATTTTAACTTTGAATTTTTTTTTTGTTAAAAAAATGGTGAGTCATCATGTTAAACAATAATAATAATAATGATAATAATATTTTCCAATCCGTAAAATACAAACAAACAAAAACAAACACGAACGTGAAAGGTAACAAACAAACTTTTTAATACTTTCCTGCCACTTTATAGTTTTAACTCTTTATGCACGCGCATGCGTACACGCTCACGAATGAGTTTTTTTTTTTTTTTTTCGATTCGGTTATTACGATTTAAAAGGTTCGTATTATTATTATTATTTCATTGTTTATATTTCACATGGAAAAACTTTTATAATTTGATAAAAGTAACAAAATTTCTTGATATTTATAAGAGGGCGAATTATTTGTACGCAGACCCCCCACCCACTCTCACGCGCGCACGCATACCCGAGAATGAGAAATTTTCAAAATAATAATAATAATAATAAAATAATACCACAATTTCAATTATATTTCGTTGTTTAAGAACATTCGAAGCAATAAATTGTATTTTAAAATCGACAATGAACAACATTAAGAAAGTTTTTGTTTTGTTTGTCGGTTAAACTTAAATCGATTTTAAAAAGCTTACTTGAGGGTTTTCCTATTTTTAAACAAAACCGCATCCCGAAAAAGTTTCTATGTGCAAAACATCGCCTGTTTTTTTTTTTTTTTTTAACAACAAAAATATCTCTCTCTTTTTCTCTTTCGAAAAACAAACCCCTCCCTTCTATTTTTTTTTCTTTTGTTAACCCAGGAGAAATGCAGCATTTCGCACTAACCTCCCCTCCCCCCGGTAGGAGGAAGGAGAGTGTGGGGGATTCAGTCGAAACCACCTCCCAAATGAAATTCCTGGAGGGAGTGGTTCATCGTGCTTTTTTTCCAGGAAAGAGGGGCGTTCGCGGGAATTTTAACCTGCATTTGAGGCTCGACTCCCTCTTAAGTCAGAACCATCCGGTCAACAACCGAGAAAGATCCCGATTTTACCCTTCGAGTGACGGTCCCGATTTGATACTATCGTTTCTGCCTCTCCTACGAAGTTTTGGGCCGATCTGTTTCCTTTTTGGACTCAACCTGGCTACCCCGGAGCTCCCCAAAGCATCCAAGTTAAAGATTTACCCCTAGCGGACGTGGGAAATCCAATCCCAGAACCCCCGCACCTAAAACATCCTCTATTCTTACCCTCCGAGAAGTTGGATTTCAGGAGTACAACACCACTCTCGGCAAACAAGCCCCTACCCACCTCCGCCTAATCATTGATGCCAACATAACGATAAAAAAAAATTTGTTTTCTTTCTTCTATAATTTAAATAAAAAAAAAAAAAAGAAAAATTAATTTTTCGAAACCTGACTTTTGACTCTCGGTCGTAAATCTTAAAAAAAAAAAAAAAAAATTTAATTTTTAATGCGTACGTACGAGAAAGAGAGAGAAAGAGAGAGAGAGATATAAAAGGGTTCATCAAAAAGTATTTTCCTACATAAAGTTTAAGAAAAAGAAGACGAAGCAAAAAAAAAAAGAAAAATCAATTTTAATTACAAGAATAATAATAATAATAATAATAATAATAATATGAAAAACGTGTTGGATTATCTCGAATAAGAAATTTTCAAATGAAATTTTATGTATCCACCGTAGTAAAAGGTTAAATGAAAATGTTTAATAATAATGATAATAATGATAATAATAATGATAATAATTTCGTACGTGAGTTGTTGATTTAATTTCTTCTAACAAAAAAAAAAAAAAAAAAATCAAAATATTAAAAATTAAAAAGGCGAGGGTGGAGGAAAAGAGGGTGGTGGAAAGGGGTAAGGAGGCGTCGGAAATTTATTGATATTTTTGTGCAATTAAAAAATTATTATCATTATTACGACTATCATCCCTTTTTTTCGAAAAAAGGGGTTTAATAATCGCGCGTAATTAATAAAGTTCTTTGTAATTTTTACCCTTCAAGGTTTTTATTTAATTACTACGATAAGTACGAACTCGAGGATATCTCTCCGTATTTCCCTTTTATAAAATCATTCGAGCATTTTTTTTTTATTATCATCATCATCATCATTATGATCTTTACTTAATAAAGTTCCCCCTCACCCTCCCCCTCCGAAAAAAAGAAGAAAAAAAAAGGGAAACTGATATTAACGTATTCCTTCGTAAGTGTTTGCATTCGTGTAATCGTCAATTACGTAAAGGTCAAAAACCGAACGAACGACAATCACGGTTGTTATCAACAAACACGTCGAACACTGATAACGATGACACTGATTGATTAACAGCCCTCATAACAATACCTAAACCTTATGTTTCATATCGTTTGTTTTCGGATTTAAAAAAAACAGAAACAGAAACAAACAAAACAAGATAATTACAAACATTTTTTTGTTTTTGTTTCGAATCCTATTTTGTTAATAAAACATTTTGTTTATAATTAATAAATTATGTTAAACATAATAATAAAAAACATAACTATAAAAACATAAAATGTTAAATCAATCGTTTGTTACTCAAATTTTCTTTTTTCCTTTTTCAATTTCATTCATTTCATTATTATTAATATTTTAAAAAATGTCGTTATGTTTATTTATTGTTTTTTTATTATTATTATTATTATTATTTTGACTAAAAAAAAAAAAAAGTTTATCGAAAGAAAATAATAAAATAAATAAAAATAAATAATAATAATGACAATAATAAACAAGTTATAAAAAGGAAAATTTAACCTTGCGAACTAAGTTTTCCTTTTTTTCCTTTTCTTTTTCCTTTTCTTTTTTTTTGGCAAAGAACTTTTTTAAAAAGTAATAATTTTGAAAAATTACTTTTAAACTTAGTAGTGAGGAAATAATGACTTTAGAGAGAGAGAGACGAGGGGAAGAGAGAGCGGGGGGAGGGTGGAAGAGAGAAAGAAAATAAAATTTGGAAAAAACAAAAAACAAAAGAAAACTAAATTTTTCTAATGCATCAAAAACATTTTAAAAAAAAAAAAAAAATTTTTTTTGTTGTGGTTGTTGTTGTTCTGGTTGTTTGACGATTTTTTAAAACTTAATTAATTGATGTGATAGCGAACAATCGAACATAAACTTAATTTTTTTATGTTTACCTCATTTTTTTTAAATATAAACAAAATAGAATTCGAAACAACAACCAAAAAAAAATGTTTGTAACTTTGTTTTGTTTGTCTTTTCAAAATCAGAAAACAATCAATTGTTTTAAGGGTTTTCCTATTGTTACCATGATGGGTTTTATAGACAATCGGTGTTTGTTTTGTTATCAATTTACTAATTGATAATTAGCGTGATTGTCGTTGCGAGTTTATTGATCTTACTTTACATTTCTATAAATGTAATTTGCTTAGTAAACAATATAAACAAAACACGTACAAACACATACAAATATTTAAATAATAATAATAATTTGTTGTTTTTATTATTACACTACAATAACTAAACCAAAAAAAAAAAAAAAAAGAATTTCGTACAAACAAACAGAAAATCAAATTTTTCTAATTGGTAACATAAAAAAAAAAAAAAAAAATGGAAAGTAAAGTAAAAAACCTCGAAAATAACAAATTCGTTAAAAAATGAATTATTCATATAAAAAAAAGGAAAAGGAAAAAAAAGGAAAAACCTTTTTTTTTCCTTTTTCTTCCTTTTTTTTTTTACATCATATATACGTGAATAAAATACTTTAATTTTTATTAAAAAAAAAAAAAAAGGGTGCAAGGTTCGGTCAACCATTTTTTTTTTCGTTTTCTTTTCTTTTTTTTTTTATTTAATTTAAAAAAAAAATATTTATAAATGAAAATATAATTGAAAATTTTATTATTATCATTATCATCATTTTTTCAATCTTGTTCCACGACGAATAAGTTTAATTATGAAAAAATAAATCAAAATTAAATTTATATATTTTTACGATTCGTCGCCATTTTGAATTTCTAACAAAAAGTTTTTTTTTTTTAATTCCTACAAAAAAAAAGACGTTGTAATAATAATAATAATAATAATAATAATGATAATAATATTAAACTGTTAATCGTTATAAATTATAAAATTTTCAATAAAGGCACAGAAACGATAATAAAAACAAACAAACAAACGAAAACAAATAAAATGGCGATATACGAACGAAACGATTACAAAAAAAAAAAACAAAAATTAATTTTATTCTTTTGTGTGTGCGTGCGTGCGTGTGTGTGTGCGTGTGTGCGTAAACCGGGTAAAACGAACAAAACAAAAGTTATAAATAAAAAAAAAAAAAAGGTTTTACGAAAATATTATTTGCCGCCGACGACGACGATGATAACAAACGATTGTTTATATTTATTATTGATTTTTAATTGGTTTTAAAAGCGCGTTCGTAATTAATATATACATATATATAAATACTAAGATAAAAACGATTTCATGACGTCATCGAATGTTTTTCTTACTTTCTACAACCCCCATCACCACCACCATCACAACCGATACTACATAAAACAAATTAAAATTTTACATTCCGTCCGCCATTTTGAATTTGTTTTTGAAAATGAAAAACCTTAATCGTTATCATTATTATTATTGTTATTATTATTATTATTATTATTATTATTATTATTATTGTTAATAAAGAGGATTTTTTGTAATTTGCAATGAAAATAGTAAAAAAAAAAAAAATGTATATATATATTATATATAAATAAATTTACGATTTGAAATTATTATTGTTATTATTATTATTATTATTATTACCATTTTAATAAACGAAAATAACAAGAAAAGCAACAACGACAATAACAAATAATAATAATGATAATAATAATAATTTAGGGATAAACAAAAACTTTTTACTTTATTTCGTTTCGTTTATTATTATCATTATTATGAGGAGAAACTTTTTTAATAATAATAATAATAATAATTTTTTTTTTTATATTTCGGTTGGTTATTGGAAAAATAATTTAAATTTATTATTATTATTATTGTAAAATTAACTGAATGAAAAAAAGGTAAAAGTTTGTAAGAGTTTTTTTCTTTTTTTTTTTTTAAAGAAAATCCCTAATAGAAAGTCACACTTTAGAATTACAATGACAAATAATAATAATGATGATGATGATAATGATGATGATAATGATGATGATAATAATAATAATAAATTTACAACGATTGTTTGGAAGAAGAAGAAGAAAAAAAAATTTTCAATAGGGCGACGGTTTTGGCAATTTTTTCAATTTTTCTCTTTTTCTCTCTCTCGTGACGTCATTCATTCATTCATTCATTCATTTTAATCATAATTTTTCCGTACCTTTAGTTTATTTCTAATCCCACGTTTAAAAAAAAAAAAAGAAGAAATTTTATGCAGTAAAAATTAAATTAGTTTAACTAAAAAAAAAAAATTACAAGTCAATCCATGAATAAAAAAACTTTAAGAAAAAATAGGAAAGAAAAAAAGAAAAATTTTCTTTCTTTTCTTTTTTTTCTCTAGAAACAAGTTTTTCCGAGTTGTTTTTATTTTTTTTTTTTTTTGTTTCCCTCTTTTAACTTCTCTCCCTTCCACCACTCCCTTCCATCCCCCTTTTTCTTCCTTCCTTCCCTTTTTTTTTTTTTTTTTTTATTCAGTCTCATCTAATTTTATTTTTTCCCATATCGGAAAATGACATTCTGACGTCACTTTAAAGATTTTTTCGTTACGCCAACAACATTAAGTTAAAGGATTTATGTTAAACAGAGGACACAAACACACACACACACATAAGATTTTTTACTATCTCCGACCATTTTTCCCTTTTTTTCCTCTCCATTTGCAAAAAAAGATTTTCTCTCTATCCCATTTATTCCTCCATTTTTTTTTTTTTTTTTTTAATAAAAAAACATTATTAACTTTAAAATTGATTATATCGACTCCTTTTTTTTTTTATAAAAAATTTATAAATCGTCAAATAAGAATTAAAAAAGGTTCGTAAATAAGGTTCGTCTCAGGTGCCTTAAAAACCTTTTACCAATGAAAAAGGTCACCAAGGACGACAATATGAACCTTTATTAAGTGAAAATTTTATATGGTTCACGTCATAAAAAAATAAAATTTATTTTTAAAAAAATATTTTTCGATAATTTTCTATTCACCGGAAACGTTATGAAAAAAGAAAATGGCGGAAACGAAATAAATCCGTTAAATTTTTGTTTTGTTTTGTTAAGTAAAAACGAGTTAAAAATTTAATTAGATTAAAAAAAAAAAAATAAAAAAATAAAAAAAACAAAGTGAAATCTTTAAAAAAAAGGCGGTTTATGAACGTGTCGGGTTTAAACCGCACGTTTGCCGCTGGAAAAAAAAAATGAGAGAGAGAGAGAGAGAAAATAACCTCCTCACTGGATTAGCACATTTACTAAAAACGATTATGGAATTAAATTGCGCTTCAAAGGTTTCAATTTTACACCACAAAACCATTAAATAATTTAAATAAATTTTTTTTTTTTTTTTTTTTTAGGTGCGTTAATAAAAAATAAATAAAAACCATTTTTAAATCCGTGACGAAATAAAAAAAATAATGGATTTCGTAAATAACGTTAAATCGACACGCACACGCACACACTTTTATTCCCTTAGTTAAAGAATTAAAATACTGGAAAAATTATGACGTCATTACTAAACGTTATAAAATGCATGAGTGAAATAATAGCAGGTGAGTAAAACCTATCAACACAAAAATCACCGGACAAAATGGGGTAAAATAAAAAAAAATCGGGATGGGGGAAGAGGAAGGGGGTGGGAAACCGTTACAAATTCACGATGATGATATGTTATTATGACGACATCGATTTTACGACATAAATTTTTTAACCTCGTAAAAAAAAAAAAAAATTCAACAGGAAATTGTTGAGTTTTCCTTTTTCCGAGATGTAAAAAAAAAAAAAAAGAAAAGAAAATCTTATCAAAATATTATTATTATTATCAAATTACGTCTCATAAGTCTTCATTATTATTATTATCATTTCCTAGTACTACCGTATTCTTTTATTGAAAACTATTGTCAGCATTTTTATTGTTTTGATTTTTTTTTTCTTTCCCCCCCCCCCGCCTCCCTTCCCGATGAAAATTTTGTAAATTTTATAAAATGGGAAAGAAAATATCGATTATCGATTTTTGTCGCATTTGATAAAAAAACCGATCGAGTTTTTTCTAGTCAACCGCGTGTGTTGATAAAAACTTAATCAATTTTCTTATCAGATAGTTTTTTTATTTTATTGTTAATCGATAAAAAATAATAACAAATTACGAGCGTGAAATACGGTGCCTTAATGAAATCTCATTATTATTATTATTATTATTAACAACGATTCATTTGTTTAAATTTAATTACAACGACGAAAGGAAAAATGTTTAACGTAATAACAACAAAAACCTTTCTTTAAAACCTTTTTTACCTTATTTCTTTCTTTTATTAAATTTTATGTTTCTTTTTTTTAAAAAAAAAACGTTTTTTTAACGGATTTTTCAAAAAAAAATTATTAAAGTAACATTTGTACTTGAAATGAAATTAATAATATTTTTCAAAAAAAAAAAAAAACGTCGCCTTAATTAAATTTTACTATTATTATTATTATTATGTGTCGCTTTTGAACATGACAACCTTCTAAATACATTTTGGAATTTTTAAAGAATTTTTCCTATCCGATTTCTTAGGAATAAATGCTCGAATATCGGTGGTTATGCCAAAGAATGTCGGCCATTTTACTTTCTCTAAGTCGGTTTCTTCTTTTAAATTCTTCAAAATCTTCTTTGAATGTGGCATCATGGCTCCCACATGATGCTCCCCCGACGATTGGAATAGTTTCTGTTTTTACTCCCCACATTTCTATTTCCAGATTTCTCCAGTATTTCAGCCTTTTTCCCGCTTCTTTGGCTGTCGGCTTGTGTTTTTTCCGACGGTACGGATACATCAATTAGCTTACATCATTTTTCCGCATTATCCCTCAGGATCATATCCGGTTTTTTGGCTGGCACAGTTCTGTCAGTGTGGATTTGTCGATTGTATAGAACTGTCCATGGACCTACTGTCGTAACCGGGCTTGGAATGTGGTTGTACCACTCCTTGGGTAATCCATCCATTCCATATTCTCGGCAGATATTTCATTAGATTATTATCATTATTATCATTTGAAAAAGTATAACGATTAATTTCCTTTTCTTTTTTATAAACAATATAATATCATTATTATTATTATTCAAAACGTTCACGTCGTAATAGGTACAACCAAAAAAGTCTACCAATTGTTACAACAACACGAAAAATACGTTAAATGTGACGTCATAAATAAAAATTAAAATTAAACGTTATTACGTTAACAAAAAGCCCAACCCCAACCCGCCCCCCTTAAAAAAAAAAAAAAAGAAAAATGTTTACTGTTGTTGTTGTTGTTGTTGCTGATGATGATGATGGTAGTAGTGTTTGCAATGACGATTATGTACATTGTTGCCATTTTTTGCATTTTATAATCAATTTTAAGGAAGAAAAAAAAAAAAGCGTAATTTTAAATTTCAATTTAAAAAATTGTTTTAAATGTGACAGATGTCGACGACATTTTTTTTTTTTTTTTTTTTTTTTTTCAAAAAGTTTTTTGCAAAAAAAAATTTATGTAATAATAAAAGTTGACTTAATTTTTTTTTTTTTTTTTTTTAAACGTTTTT
>NW_002987337.1:222445-222922 GCF_000006295.1 Pediculus humanus corporis
TTTTTTCTTTTTTTTTTCGAAAACAATTTTTTTTTTTTTTTTTGTTAAAGTTTAAAATTAATTAAGGTGAACGATCACTTACTCTATGACAAAACAAAATTTATCATAGAGTAATAACAAACCGATTTTTTCTTTTCGTTACGTCATTAACGATTAAAACTTTTAATAATAATAAGAAAATTATTTTAAAATTTTTTATTTTTCCTTTAATTATAAAACAAACGACAAAAACTTTCAAACAAACAACAAACCGACGGAGTACAAACAATCGATATAAAATATATATATATATATATTAATAATGATAATAATAATTTTTTTAACTCGTTAGAAATTTTTTCAAGTTGTTAATAGTGAAACAAACAAAAAAAAAGAAGAAAAAAAATTTTTTTTTCTTTTAATTAAATTTTTTTTACGAACGTGGCAGAAGATTATTGCCGAATAATGAACACGTGACTTTTATCAAAATAAATTAAT
>NW_002987337.1:223102-232822 GCF_000006295.1 Pediculus humanus corporis
AACTTTCTCGCTCTCTCTCTCTCTCTCTCTCTCTCTCTCTCTCGAGGAAATCAATTCTTTTTACGATTTGAATAATAATGATAATAATAATAACAACGTTTAAAAAAAAATAATAATAATAATAATAAATTAAATAGAAAAAGTTTAAAGTTTAAATTTTTGAAAATGGAAATTGAAAGTTTACATTTACGTATCGACGTATCACGTATATAAAATATTTTAATGAATTTTTTTTTTTATTTATTTATCAATATTACGTGATAAAAAATTTGTTGTTGTTGTTGTTGTTTGTTGTGTTTGTTTAATAATAATATTAATATTCAACAAATATTAAATATATAAATAATAAATGTTTTTGTTTGTGTTGTTATCTCGATCGTGTATCGTTTACTGTTTTTAATAACTAATGATTATAATAAAACACTTTGAAATGATTTATTTTTTAAGTTTTTTTTTTAAATACTATTATTATTATTATTATCACTCTTAAACACGACAAGGCTCTTATTTGTCGGGGTTTTTAAGCATTTATCCCAGGTTTCTACCCGATTCCTTAGGGACAAATACTCGAATTTCGGTGGTGCTATTTATAATATTTTCCAAAAAATGTGAGCCGTCCCACATAGTGCAATTTCTTCGATGGTTTCTTCTTTTAGGTTCTTCATAATCTTCTTTAAATTTCCTTTCATTGAATGTGGCATGGCTCCCAGTGATGCTCCCACGATGACCGGAATTGTTTCCGTTTTTGTTCTCCACATCTTGGCTATTTCTATTTCCAGATTTCTCCAGTATTTCAGCCTTTTGTTCGCTTCTTTAGCTGTTTGGTGTGTTTTTCCGCCGGTACGGATACTTCAATTAACTTACACCATTTTTCCGCATTATACCTGAGGATGATATCTGGTTTGTTGGCTGGCACAGTTCTGTCAGTGTGGATTTGTTGATCATACAGAACTGTGCATGGACCTACTGTCGTAACCGGGCTTGGAATGTGGTTGTATACTCCAATGGAGATATTGACATATTTTATTGTGCCTTTCTAAGTATTCATGTTTTGCCAGTATCGGACAACCGGAAATTAAATGGTTGATGGTTTCCGATTGGGATTGGCAAGTTCGGCACTTGTCATCTTGACGGACTTTGAGAATTACTTTCTCATAGTTATGGGTCCGCAATGCCTGATCTTGAGCCGCTGTAATAGACGCTTCCGTTTCAACTTTGAGTTTTCCACGCCGTAGCCGTTTCTTCGGAATTTATTTTTTTTTTAGATATTGCCCATGTAATTTTTTCTGTTCCCATTTGCCTTTTAATTTCTTCTGAGATTGGGCTTTGCTATTATAAGTTGCAAGTTGCCCTTCTTCCATTATCTCATTTTCTTTATTTTCTTGGACGATTTGTTTTGCCCTTTTCAGAACTCCTTTTTTTGTAATTTTTTCTTCCGTATGTATAACTTGGGCTAAGATAGGGTCCTCTTGATGGGATTCTATGTATTTTTCCATTCCAATTATGGCATTCTGGTATGCCGCTTCTATTTGTCGTAATCCTCTTCCTCCATTTTTCCAGCTGACGTACAATCTATCCACATCAGCTTTTGGATGTAACGCACCATTCATAGTTAATATTTTCCTTGTCCTTCGGTCCAGGTGCGTGATTTCTTCTTTTGTCCAGTCGACGATGCCAAAACTGTATTCTATTACTGGAACTGCTAATGTGCCCATGGCGCTTAACTTATTTCTTCCATTCAGTTCTGGCTGTAATATAAGCCTCAATCTTTTAAAATATTCTTTCTTCAATCGAGGTTTAATTTCCTTGTTGGCTATCCCAAAATTTTCTTCAATCCCCTGATATTTGTATGTTGATCCAGGGTCCAGTACTTTAATAAGTTCTTCTTCAGAGTCTTCTATATATTCCTTCCGTTTTAACTTTCCTCTGACAATATTAACTTTTGCACATTTTTCCAAACCAAATTTCATGTTGATGTCAGAGGAAAAAGTTTGTACCATTTTTAACATTTTCTTCAATTCTTCTTCGCTCTTCGCATATAGCTTCAGGTTATCCATGTACAACATATGGGTGATTTTCCTGCCTCCCGGTACCAACTCATATCCTTGATCCTTGATATTAAGCTGTCTGGACAGAGGAATTTAAAGACATGCAAAATAAAAGTGGCGACAATGAATCTCCCTATAAAATTCCTCTTTTTATAAATATTTTCCTAGAAGAGTATTTTTGCACTTCCAGCTGGGTGCACCAATTTTTCATACTCTTCTCGCAGAACACTGTAATTTTAGGGTCGACTTTATATATCTTTATTATCATTCTTATTATTATTATTGAAAAAGTTTTATACGTTTTTTTTTTTTAACACTCATTCCAGGGTAGTTTCTCTAACCTGATCCCTAGGGAATAAATGCTTGAATATCGTACCATTATACGAACAACACCACATCAATTCTTGTTGTTAAGTTTTCCTGAGTTTTTCTTATTTTTGAACTGGACCCCAAAGACAACAGCATGTGTTGTTGTCATCTGGAGAAACCTAAATGAAAAGGTGTATCAGATTTGCCTAAAAACAAGATAAAATTTCTTCCAAATTTCTTCAGACTTTTCCAAACTTTCCCAGACTCCTCCAGGATTTCTTTAGACTTCTGTAGTACGGTGTTTCCAGTCTCCTTCAGGATTTCTCTTCCAAAGTTTACCAAACTTCTCAAGTTTTAACCAGAAGTTCTTCAAATTTTCCAGTTTTCTCCAGATTTCTCCAGACTTCTCCAGTATTTCTCCAGACTTCTCCAGTTTTTCTCCAGAATTTTCCAGGAGTTTTCTAGTCTCGTCCATGCGTTTCCAACTTCTCCAGTTTTCTCCAGACTTCTCCAGTATTTCTCCAGAAGTTCTCCAGACTTCTCCAGATTTTATAGTAAATAATTCAAAAATTTATAAAAAATTTTTTTTGAAGATTTTCCATCGTTACAATCATTATTATTTACATTCAATTACATTTTTTTTTTTTTTTTTGTAAATAAAAGAACACGAATTTGTTTTTTTTTAATTAATTCAATAAATTAATTAATAAATTTTTTCCGTTACCTTTATTGATCGACCCCCTCCCTCCTTCCCCCCGTCATTATTTTTAAAATAAATAAAAAATAAAATAATTCTAACAAAGCGATTGAAATGCATATTATTAATTTAAAAATGGCGAAAATAATTTATTTATTTATTGTTTTTTTTAAATTTATTTTCCGTGTTAAAAAAAAAATTTCATCTTGTTCGATACATAAAACAGAAAATAAAATCGAGAATTATTATTATTATTATTAAAGAATTAATAAAAAATTAATATTAAAAAAATAAAAACTTCGGATAATGTGATTTTAATTAAAATTAAGTTTATTTAAAACAAAAAAACTTTAAATAAAAAGTTATTAAACGTGCAGCAACAACAACAACAACAACAACAACAAAAATCAATACTATTATTATTATTATTAGAATAAAGAACTGAATATAAGAAATTTAAATTTTAATAAAACATTTATTGGTTTGAATTGAACGAGATATGTATAAATGCGTTTTTGTTACAACAGAAAAAAATTTTTTTTTTTTTTTTGAATTTCAGAAGAAGAATTTTTTCACAAAAAAAAAAAAGAAAAATTTCAAGATTGAAAATATTATATATATTATAATATTATTTTGATAAAAATTATTACAAGTACAATATCAATAAAATTCTATTAAAATCATTAAAAAATTAATAAACATGTTGTTGTTGTTGATCATGATCATATCATTAGTTTTTTTAATTGTTTAAATATTTTAATCCTTATGTATAAATAGCCTAAATTAAAATTTAAACGTTTTGTGTGGGTGTGTGCGTGTGAAATAAATAAAATTAACAAGTAAAAATTATTATTATTATTATTATTGAATGTTTTTTTTTAATAAGTTGAAAAATCAATATAAGTATATATAAATTCAAAGTTGATGATCATTTTATCTGGTAAACAATAAAGGAAAGACTTTTATAAGTTATTGAGTCACGAGCCAAAGTAAAAAAGAAAGACATGTTCAATGAAAAAAAAAAAAAAGGAAAGGAAAGGAAAGGAATGGAAAGGCAGCTCAACGAAATCCTTTTCTTCGATTCGTAAAAATAAATAAGCAAAAATTCAATTTCTATTGAATTTATTCTCTCTCTCTCTCTCTCTCTCTCTCTCTCTTTCTTTTCTTAAATTCTATTGAACGCGAAACTATTTCTAAAAACCATATTTTTCATTTCTCAAACCTTAAATTCAAAAAACCTTTATTTTCAATTCTTACAATAATTGAGTAATCCTCTCACGTATTTAATGTTAAATGACTTTCACTTTCCAAACAGTAAGTTAATTCACGCCTTAAAAATCTTTAACCCCTCGCGTTTTCCCCCTTCACAATTTATTTATTTCAATATATTCATCTTTTATTTCATCCCCCCTTGTACCACCACCACCACCATCACGAACACCATCACCATCATCATCTTGACTTGTTCATCTTTCATTCAACATCCTACATTCAACATTTAACATCCTATACCTCCTTCCTTCATCATCATCATCATCATCATTATCATTATCATCATCTCGTTTTAATCTTTATTTTTATAAACTTTTGAAAAATTCATATTCTAATTCTATATTAACGGGTTTCAATCAAGAATTTATTATTTTAAATTTATTCGAGTGAATTAAATAAGAAAAACTTTTAGGAAGCCACAAATGTAATAAAAATTAAATTTTACGATATATTTATATATCGATATCAATATTTTTTAAATTATCACCAATGAAAGCAGAAGATATTTTGAAAAATTTATTTATATATATAAAATCCAATCTACACCATTTTTACACGATAAATGAACACACACACACACACATGAATTTTCCCAATACATTTTCCTTTATCATTTTTTTTTTTAACGGTTTTTAAATAATACATGTAGTATTTATATTTATTTTTATTAACATAATATTTTATTGATATTATCTTATAAATAATAATAATAATAATAATAATAACCATTACCATTATAAAATTTATTGAAAAAAAAAAAAAGAAAAGTTTAAAACGTTAACGTGCACAAAAAAAAAAAAGAAAACAAAAGAAAATTTTTTTGTTTTAATTTAAATTTTTTTTCCATCAAGTGACACGTACTTTGTAAATTTGGCAACGTCGTGTGTTGTCGTCATCACGAAAGATATTTTTTACATTAACCGTCATTTATATATATAAACGAAAAATTAAATTTAAAAGAAAAGAAGAACAAAAAAAATTTGATACGTAAAAAGTAAAAGCGAAATTTTAACATTAAAAAGAGATGGAAAGAGAGAAAGCGAGAGAGAGAGAAAGAGAGATAAGTAGATTTATATATAAAACTCGTATAAAAAAAAAAAAAAATTTTTTTTGATGGCGATAGCAGAATATATTTATTACTATTTTGTCAAAAAAAAAAAAAAAATGATTTTTCAAATAATATAAACGCTTATTTCTTTATATTTATTTATTTATGTATTTTCCTCTTGTTTCACTCTCCCCCCCCTCTCTCTCCCCCCCCCCCATTCTCCTTTCAATTTTCCTCCATTTTCTCTTTTATATATATATATTCAATATAAATTTAAGTGCAAAGTCATAATTTTATTCTTGTCAGGAAAAATCAAAAAAAAAAAAAAATTTATATTTTTTTTGTTGTTGTTGTTTGTTGTTGTTGTCGTTGTTGTCGTTGACTTGTTTAAATTCGTATTTTCTATTAATTTTATCAAAATTTTGTCAAGTTATAATAATAATAATAATAATAAAGATTTGTTTTGATTGGTTATGACGTAATGAAAAATTTATTACTTTGTAAAAAAAAAAAAATTTTTTAGTTTTTCTTTATTAATTTTTTATTTATTTATTTACGCAAAACGTTTAATAATAATTTATAATAATAATAAACAAAAGTAATAAATTTAAAGTTAACGATAAGTTAAAATTCATTTTTAAATAAATAATAATAATAATAATAATTCAAGTGTTTAATTAATTAAAAGTTTTCAATTGTAATTTTTTTTTTGTTTTAAACGTGAAATAAAATTTAATTAGTTTTTAAAAAACAATAATAAATTTAACTTATTAATTTTTTTTTGGAACTAAATAATATTTCTTTTGCAACAACAACAACAACAAAATCATTTAAACAATTTTCAACCGGTACAAACAAACAAACAAACAAAAAAAATTTTTTTTAAACGATTTATTAACCTTATAAAAAAAAAGGGTCGTAGTAGTAGTAGTAGTAATTAAAAAGTTCGAAAAGTGTGAATATTTTATTTATTCCCACGATTATTATTATTATTATTATTACATTTTCTTTCTGTTTTCCGTCGTCCATTTTGAAAACGTTAAGTATTTTTTTTATTTTTAAATTAAAACGAAAAAATACGTAGAAAGGGATTTATGTAAGAAGGAGGAAAAGAAGGAAGGAAGGAAGGAAGGAAGGAAGGAAAATTAATAAAAAATCGTCCACTCGGAATTTGTTCTTACTAAGCTAGCTAAAATTAAATAAGGTTAAAACAAAAAGAAATGAAAAAAAAAATAATAATAATAATAATAAAATGGCGACGTTGTAGATGATGATGATGATGATGATGATTCTGTTAGAGTAAATAAGAAGAAGATCTGTGAAATATGAAATGAGATAAAGTTGTAAAAAAAAAAAAAGAAAAAGTTTTTTTTTTAACTATAACTTTTCTTAATTTAAAACAAAATAAAAAGATAACAAGATTAAATACGTGAGTTCATTTAAGTTTTTTTTTTTCTTCTGCTTCTTCCTCCCTCTTCCTCCCCCTTTCTCCCTTTTTTTTTTTTTTAAATTTAAAATTCGCATTTCGACGTATATAATAATAAAAATTTCAAAAGAAAGTAAATAAAAAATAACGATTATAATAATGATGATGATTGTATTACATTTAATCGTATTTTTCTTATTTCGTTTACTGTTTACCCCGAAATTTTAATCACCTTCCCTTCCCTTCCCTCCAATTCCATCCCGTTTGTTCTTAACTAGAGTAATTATTATTATTACGTATTAAATAGGGAAAAAATGCAATGATAATAATAATAAAATGGTTTTTTTTTTGTTCCGACATTAATATTCTCTCTTTCTGTGAGAAAATCTAGAACGCAAAAAATATTTCGGATTTTCCCTTTTGTCGACATTCTTTTTTTTTTAATTTTAATTTTAATTTAAAAATGATAATAATAATAATAATAATAATAATAACGTGGCGGGAGAAACAAAAAAAAAAAAAAAAGGAATCCGTCTCGAAAAAAATTTTTTTTTTTTTGTTTAAATTCAAATCACGATTTAAGAAAAAAAAAAAAAAAAAAATCAAACGTGTAATGTGGTAGGCGTAAAAAGGTAAAGAAGGGAGAAAAAAGGGGAAGAAAAAGGGGAAGAAAAATCGGGAAAAATGTTTTTGAAAGTCCCGGAAATATTAAATAATTCATTAAAAAAAAAAAAAGGAAAAAAAAATGGTGGAAAAAAATGAGAAAAAATTTTTCCTTTTATAATATTTAATTTTCTTTGCGTGCGTTTTATTTCGTATTTCATTTTTTTTTTTTTTAAATCGAAATTGTTTTCTCTTTTTTTATTTCAACGAATATTTGACCGATCCGATCTCTCACTCTTTCTCTCGAGAAAAAAAAAAAATTTTTTTTTTAGTTACTTGACTTATTATTAGATCTTTTTGTTTTTTCTCAACGACGAAATTAAATTTAAATTTAAAAAAATTATTGATTAAATTCAATTTAAAAAAAAAAAGTAAAACTGATTGATAACAATTAAAATTGCCTGATAAAACGTCAAGTTTTTAGTGAAAAAAAAAAAAAAAAAAAAAAAAAAACAAAAGAGATGAAACATAAAAAGTTACAACAGCTTGTCAACCTTAACGAAATTGGAATTATAAGGTAAAAAAAAAAAAAGTTGAAACGGTAAAACAGGTAACAAAAAAAAAAAAAAATGCAATTTAACTGAAAAAGGAAGAAAAGAAAGTTAATTAAACTTTTTCTAACATTTCCTAACAGTACACTTTACTTTTAAAAATATTTTTATTTTTATTTTCTTACGTTGTTTAACAAAAAAAATTATTTTTTTTCCGACCTCCCCCCCCCTTTCCCCCCCTTCTCCCCCTTACGATTGTTTAAACTTAAAAAAAAAATTTAAATATTTCGATTCGTCCGCCATTTTGTTTTTGTTTTTGAAAAATTTTTTTTTTTTTTTCAACGGTTACCATTCGTTGTTTGTTTTTCATATTACGACGTTGCCAATTTTCAAAATAACACAAATTACGTATTTATTTATTTATTTATTTACTCTATGACTCCTATATTTCGAAAGTTTAATAATTTTCGGTTTTCTCTCGCTTTTTCCAGAAAAAAGAAAAACAAAAAAGAAAATGTGTGAGTGAAAAGTATTCGCATTTGATTATTTATTTATTTAAAAGCCGACATTTTTTTTTTTCCGTTACCCCATTTTTTTTTTCAATCATTCATTCATTTATTCATTCTCTATTTTTTTTCTATTTTCCACGGGAAATAAACTTTTCTTTTTTTTTTTTATTCCCCCCTCTCTCTCTCTATCTCTATTTCTGGATAAAATAGTTTTTTTTTTTTTTTTAACTTTTGTAATATTAAAAAAAATTCATATGAAAATTTTAATGTGATTGTGTGTGTCGCGCGCGTGCGCACGCGCGCAAAAACTTTTAAAAGTTTACGAGAAAATGAGGAAAATGGGTGTGTTCGAAAAAAAACCGGTCGGAAAATTTTGTTTATTTTTCGATACACGTTGATTTTTCGAACAAATGTTTTCGCTTTTTCAAATTTTATTAAATATTTTTCTCGAACGTTTTAATACCGGTATTAAAAATAATTTAATCGCTTAAACCTTTTTTTTTCCCCTTTCGTTCGTTTCGTTTGTTTGTTTGTTTACGCTTTTAAAATTTCGTTTAAAAAAAATTTATTTATCGCGTATATTAAAAAATTTTTCCTTTTTATTCCCATTATGTATTTCGATTGTTTATTCTTCTTCTTCTTCTTCTTCTTCTCCTCTTTGAAAAATAAAAATAAATCGAAATGAAATAAATTAAACTTTTCGCCATTTTTTTTTTTCTCTTTTTAAACTTTTTTATTTTCCAAAAAAAAAAAAAAAAAAAAAACATTTTCATTTATAACGTTTTAAAAAGTTACCGAAGAAAAAAAAGGAACGAACAAACGTACAAACAAACAAACAAATTTATAACAACAGGTTTTTATTATGTTTTTTTTTTAAATGAAAAAAATGGGTTTTCCGGTAACAGAAAAAAGAAAAAACGACGGTCTGGTCAGTACGTGTAAAATTAATTATATCGGTTTAAAATGGTTTCCGGTTAAAAAAAAAAAAAAAAAATGTTTCTTTCTTTTTATGTAATCCTAAAAAAAAAAAAAAAAAAAAAATCCAAAACGTAGAAATACGTATGTTTTATCATTATTATCATTTATACTCTCATTTGAAAAAGTTTTTAGTTATTATTATTATTATTATTATTATTATTATTATTATTATTATAAAAAGATTTACACATTAATTAGGACACAGATTTTATATTAAATCTATTTTATTATTTTTTGGCCGACGACCGAGTTAATCCTACATTATTATTATTATTATTA
>NW_002987337.1:233279-234601 GCF_000006295.1 Pediculus humanus corporis
AAATAAATTCATTTTCACGTTTTACGCATTAAAAGTTCAAAAATTTTAACTTTATGTATATATACATAACATACATAAACATTTTTTATTTAAAAAAAAAAAAAAAGTAAAAATTTCATTTTAAACCTTTTATATTCATTATAATATTTAAATAAAAAATTATAACAACAGCAGCAGCAAAACCGGTGGTAAAGAAATTTTTTTTTTTTTTTAGGAAGAAAAAAACGTGAAAATTAAAATAGCGCCCCTCCCCTCTCTCCCCGCGTAATTGTATGAGAGAGAGGGTGAGAGAGGTGAGGGGGTGTGTGAAAAAAATAAAAATAATAATAATAAGTACTTACGATAAGTCGAATTAGTTCTTTTAAACGTTGGACAAATTCTCCAAAGTCCTATTTTAAATGTGACCGTTGTTAGTATGTCGTTGTGTGAAAATCTAATTGGTTCTTTCGTATATAACCATACGTTGCTTAAAAAAGCCGTTAAAAGTGTTGCTAATGATATAAAACCCCAAAACGCGCCCAACCACGAAAGAGTTTTTGAATTTTTTGACCAACACATTTTCATATAACTTCACTGAACAACAACAACAACCAATAATAATATATATATACTAACACAACACAAAAATTAAGCAAAATTTAAATTTTATTATTATTATTACTCTCCCTTTAATTAATTAATTATTTTAAATAAGAGTCGTAATAATAATAATAATTAATATACGACTCATCATTAAATTTATTTATTTAAATTTATTAATTTTTTTAAAAATGAATTTTACTTATTATGAAATTAATAAAAATTTTACTAAACCTTTAATTAATTTAATTTTATTTATTTTTATTTATTTATTGATTTATTACGCTTTTCTAATAAGAAAATTATTATTATTAATCGTGAAATAAATCACTTGCTACATTTTATTTATTTATTTATTTAATAAATAAATAAAATTTTAATAAAAAACAAATAAATAAAAATCCCGGGAATTTTTTATTTATTATTATTATTTTTTTTTAAAACTTTTCCCCGAGTTATGATAATAATGATAAAATATAAGCGTGAAACAATGAGAATAAAATTTTAGTAAATAAGTTAATTAACGACGAAAATAATTAAATAAATAAAAAAATAAATAAATAAATATATATATATGGGTAAAATATTTAAATATGATATAAAAGCAATAATTGTCGCCGTAACTTTTAAATTAAAATCCTTACTACCGTAATTAGTTTAAAAATCTTTTTTAACCGCAATATCATTATTATTATTATTATTATTATTATTATTATCATCATCCTTGGGTAAAATTAAAAACT
>NW_002987337.1:235590-273090 GCF_000006295.1 Pediculus humanus corporis
AATTTTTTTTAACGAAATATTATAAACCGTAACAAAACGCAAAAAAAAAAAACAGGAAACGACGAAAAATTTTGTTTTATTTCTAAATTATTTATTTGATTAATTTTGAATTTGTGTGTGCGCGTGCACGTGTGTATTACGTAATCTCACGCATAATTATTTATTTATTCCGACTTGCGATTAATAAATTTTTTTTTTAAATTTCAATTAAGATTTCGTTTAAAAAAATGGACGCGAAATAAAAAAAAAAAAAAAACAAATTTTGCATTTATTATTATTATTATTACCATTACCTCATTTTTCCAATTTTTATTTTTAATTTAATAAAAAGCAGAAGAATAAAGGAGAGAGAGAGAGAGAGAGAGAGAGAGAGAGAGAAGGGAAAAAAAAGGAAATATATATATATATATATATATATATATTTATTTAATGTTAAAAACTTGTCGCTTGCAGATTTCTTTAGATTAATTAAATTTGTTATTTGTTCTTATTTCCTTTTTTAAAAAAAAGATTTTTTTATTCTAAAGAAACCATAAAAGTTTTTATGAAATATTATTTACTCTATTTTTATTTTCTACAAAAATAAATAAATAAATAAATAAAATTTTTTTTCTTTCAAATAATAATAATAATAATAATAATAATAATGAGAATAAAAAAAAAAAAAGTCATACGCAATTGTTATTGACATTTATAAAACCGTGAAAAGAAATATAAAAAAAAGTTTTTTTCGATACTTTTTCCAATTCGATTCGATTCGATTCGATATTATTGTTATTATTATTATTTAAATTTTCAAATGAACAAAATTAATAAAAGTAATATTTTTTTAATTATTACACTAATAAATAACGGTAAATAAAAAAAAGATAATAAAAATTATTAAAATCGTTTTTTATTTATGTATACGAGGAAAATTATTGGGGGAAAAACTTTTCCTTTTTTTTTTTTCTTTTTTTTTTGGAAAAATAATGTTAAACGGAATTAAATAAACAAATAAATTATCAAAAATAATATTTATAGTAAAAAAAAAAAAATTGTAAAATTAAGTAAGTATACGTTTTTCATAAATTTCTTCCTTTTTTTTCTTCTTACACTTCTTGCAAAAAAAAAGAAATTTATGTACATATATATCTTTTTATTTCTTTTATTATTTATTGTTTTAATTTTATTTAATATCGTATCGTATAGATTCATTTTCAAACGTTTTTTTTTTTATTTTAAATGCACCTGAAACTATTTTTCGATTTTAAAACAAAAAAAAAATTAAATAAATAAATAAAAATTATTTTATAAATTTATCGAGTAAATGGAATAAATAAACGAAAAAACTCAAACCTTACGGATTTTTTATTGTTATGCCCTTTCCCCCTTCACTTCCCCCTCCATTCCTCCCTTCATCCCTTCCACTCTACCTTCTCCCCTCCAAACGGGAAAAAAATTATAAAATAAATTACGTAATATTAATTAAATAAAAATTTAAAAAAAAAAAAAAAAATACTACGAATGCTTAATCAGAATTCTTTAATTAACTGATATTAAATTAGTCTCCTCCTCCTTCCCTTCTCCTCTTTCCCCCTCCTCCTCCTCCTCCTTCCCTTCTCCTCTTTCTCCCTCCTCCTCCTCCTCCCCCCATTTCTAACTACTGGAATTAAATGTATAATAAATATTATATTTAAACATTTCGTAAACTCTTTTTCCTTTTTTTTTCCTCCTCATATCGAACATCAGGCCATATTCCTTCCCTTTAGTTTTTTATTACTGACCCCCCCCCCAAAATAATAATAATAATAATAATAATAATAATACTAAAACATATTTTTAGGCTTATGCAATTAACTCTTTTGACAGTACGTTGAAAATTTGTTGAGTGTAGTAAAAAGTTTTTAAGAGCTTCTTTTACTTCTACTTCTTCTACTAGTTTTTCCATTTAATTTTGAATGATGATTATGGTAATAAAACCACCATCATTTATACAATATATATATATATATATACTAAATTCACATTCATATTTTAACAATATTATTTATTTTTTCGAGAATTTTCCCTTGCATCTTATTATTATTATTATTATTATGTATTTTTCTATTTTTTTATTCTTTGCCAATGTTTATGTTTTTTTATTTTTTTAAAGGGAAAACTTTTAAAGTTTTTAAATTATTTAAATGGTACAAAAATATATTTGTATTTTTTACTTAAGTGTATATATACAACAACACGATAATAATAATAATTTTTTATTTTATTTTATATTGCGAGAATATACAAACGGTAATTGCAACAAAAAAAAAAACCGGAAAAAAATTTTTTTTTCTTTTACGTTACGATTATTATTATTATTATTACTAATGTTAGTTAATCCTTCGAGAAAAAAATTTTTTTTTTTAAAAAATCGCACCGACATTTTTTTTTTATACATAAGTTTAACGATAAATGAAAAAAAGTAAAAATAAAAAAAAGAAATTTGATTTATTTATTTATTTATAGTGTAACGGTTGAAATGATTTCAATAAAAAGACAAACAAAAAAAAATAAATTTATAGAGAGAGAGAGAGAGAGAGTGTATGTGTGGGAAAGAATATAAAATATTTGAAAAAGTTGAATTTAAGAAGAATATGAAAAAAAAAAAATTGTAAATAAAAACGTAATGGTAATAATAATAATAATAACCGAAAAAAATGGTGTATACAAAAGAAGAAAAATTATATGAGGAAAACTTTCCATATACGACCGGGAAAAAAAAAAAAATTTTTAAGCTACCGCTTACGCATTTTTTTTTTTTTTTTGAATTTAACCTTTGTGAAAAACATTTAAAAAAAAGTGCTTTAATAAATATTAATAAAGTAAATACATCAACAACAACAACAACAGCAACAATTTTTAAACCGAAAGAAAAAAATATATTTTAAAAAAAAAAAAAAACTCGTTTGATAAACAAATAAAATGAAAAAAGTAAATAAAAATTTGATTCGACACCCAAAAAAAAAAAATTTTTTTTTTTACTTTTAAAATTCTTTATGTAAAAACGCACACGCACACCCACACACGCGTGAAATTTTTTTAAAAATTTATTCCACTATAAATTATTTACGTTCAAAAAAAAATTAAACATGGACGACGTTCTCTTGTTTATTTTACGAATATTAAAAAAAAAAAAAGGGAAAATTTATATATAAATAATTAATAAATCTCCTTATTCAAACCCGAATTCAAAAAAAAAAATAATTAAAACGTTTTTTTTTTAAATTATTATTATTATTATTTATAAATAAAAAAGCGCGGGTTTTTTTTGTTTTGAATGATTTTACTAATCCCTAACATCACGTTTCAAATTCATTAATATATATATATTGTTATATTCGGTTCGTTCTTTATTTTTGTAAGTAATGAACAAGCACTTAAAACTATCACAAAACTAATATTAATAAACAAGAACTTATTACAGCTAGACTAAAAATCAAATGAACAAACGCCAAGCTGTGTAGCTTCACTATATTACTTTGGTCTTTCGTCAGTCAACTGTTTCGAACGTTTAACAATGGGAACTAGCAAACACTTGCAAATAAAATAAAAGAAATAGTCTTTAGAAGCTTCGCTTCTAAAGAAGAACAATTTGAGTTCGTCGCCAGTCTTTTGTTTATAAAAAGTTGAAAATGTGAATATTGAGTACGGGATCATAACACCTCCCCCCTTAAGACGGAAAACAATTATTTTGAAAAAAGAATTTGTTTTCTCCTCTTGTTCGGATTTGACAGTTTCCTATGTCGGGTTCTGAATGGTTCCGTCCAGGTTGAGACTCCTTGAGTAGTAGTAGGTGCTATGTCTTCTGTATGGTAGACTGTTGTATCTCTTCACATTGGCTTCTTATCAGGAACATCATTTTAAGCTTTATAGCTGCAAGTAGTAGAACCTTTCCTAGGCAATACTCGTTAGTGAACATTGTTTCATAAAGAGTAAGGATAAAAGAATAAAATCAAAAGACATGAAATTCGAAACAAAATTGACATAAGTTCTGAAAAATACAAGAATTTTATATAGGGTACATAGAAAAGAATAAATGGATTAATAATAAAATAAATGATGATTAGCTATATGGGAAAAATAAAAGGATTAAATTATTATTATTTTGGATTTCTCTCTTTAGATCAACTACTCAGAACACGGTTTTGTGATAAGTAACTTCCTTGTTACGGATTTTTAATAAAACATTTTTGCCAGATATTTTCTTGACCTCGTATGGACCCTTAAATTTAGGACTAAGTTTTTCATTGACTTTTATTTTATTTTTAATTGGATTTGTTCTTGCTGATTTTTGACTGGTTTGAATCTTCTCTTTTTCATTAGACGATAGGTGAACTTTACTTAGTAAAAATAGCTTTACCTCAGGAATACTCTCTTCGTGAAAATCGGTTGACATAAGAATGGATGCTTTCTTCCTAGATTTCTTGGTACTGGAATTCCATTTCCGCTTTTTAGTATGCTTCCCAAAATTATACTTGTGAATTTTTTTAGTAGCTCCTATATTTTTAGTTATAAATGAAATTTTTGTTTTCTTTTGAATTTTAGCCTTAGGATTATTTTTAGGTTTTGAATTCTGTATGGATGATCTTTCTTCTTTTACTTTTAGACCTTTTTTCTTATTTTTATTTTTAGGAAGTAATGGTGCTTCTTTAGCCTTTTTCTTAGATAAATTTGTAGAGGGTGCTTCTTTAGCCTTTCTCTTAGATAAATTTGTAGAGGGTGCTTCTTTAGCCTTTCTCTTAGATAAATTTGTAGAGGGTGCTTCTTTAGCCTTTCTCTTAGATAAATTTGTAGAGGGTGCTTCTTTAGCCTTTCTCTTAGATAAATTTGTAGAGGGTGCTTCTTTAGCCTTTCTCTTAGATAAGTTTGTAGAGGGTGCTTCTTTAGCCTTTTTCTTAGATAAATTTGTAGAGGGTGCTTTTTCCTCTTGAGCAGGAATTGATCCTGGTAAAGAATCTGTTTTCTCTTCAACTTCAAGTTTGGATTCTGGTAAAGGATCTGTTTTCTCTTCAACTTCAAGTTTGGATTCTGGTAAAGGATCTGTTTTCTCTTCAACTTCAAGTTTGGATTCTGGTAAAGGATCTGTTTTCTCTTTAACTTCAAGTTTGGATTCTGGTAAAGGATCTGTTTTCTCTTTAACTTCAAGTTTGGATTCTGGTAAAGGATCTGTTTTCTCTTCAACTTCAAGTTTGGATTCTGGTAAAGGATCTGTTTTCTCTTCAACTTCAAGTTTGGATTCTGGTAAAGGATCTGTTTTCTCTTCAACTTCAAGTTTGGATTCTGGTAAAGGATCTGTTTTCTCTTCAACTTCAAGTTTGGATTCTGTAACTTCTAAAATTTTAAGTTTTTCCCACAATTTTATTGTGTTATCTTCATAGTGGATACATGTTGATTTTTGTCTGCGATTAATCAATTCTTTTATCAGTTGACTATGGGGTTTCTTGTCTTGGTATAATTCTATTAATTTCGTTTTTACGTCATCCCAATTATCAAAATCGTACAAAGAAATTCGAATCTTGGCATTACCAGTGATTCTGGAGTAGATGAATCTGAAGAGTGGATACTTATTCTCTTCAGAGGACAATTCGATAGCATTATCACAATCAGAGATAAATGCATTAAGTTGGTTCCTTTCTCCGGAAAAGAAATTAGGAATTAGACTACACAAGAAATCAAGGGGTATTTGGGATGGGTTGAAAACAGGTTGATCAAGTTTAGGCATTGTTCACAAAATGAGTTACCTATTACTACTACTTACAATATAAAGAAATTCTGATAAAGAGTTAAAACCCACCAACATGAAACGAATTACTTAAGAATTCTCCGGTTTCTTGTCGTTCAGAATGATCCTTCATCGACTGCGCCAAAATTTTAATATGTTATATTCGGTTCGTTCTTTATTTTTGTAAGTAATGAACAAGCACTTAAAACTATCACAAAACTAATATTAATAAACAAGAACTTATTACAGCTAGACTAAAAATCAAATGAACCAACGCCAAGCTGTGTAGCTTGACTATATTACTTTGGTCTTTCGTCAGTCAACTGTTTCGAACGTTTAACAATGGGAACTAGCAAACACTTGCAAATAAAATAAAAGAAATAGTCTTTAGAAGCTTCGCTTCTAAAGAAGAACAATTTGAGTTCGTCGCCAGTCTTTTGTTTATAAAAAGTTGAAAATGTGAATATTGAGTACGGGATCATAACAATATATATATATATATATATAAATATTTTAATATGCGAATAACTCTTTTGTAGAATAACTGTCAAAAACAGAAATAGAAATGAGAATTAGAAAATACTTTACAAAAAACTGACAGTAAGGGTGGTGGTGGTGGTGGTAGTGGTGGTGATGGTGTAGAAGTATCATCAAAGGAAACATAAAAATATTACAAAAAAAATGGATACGAGCAGAATAAAAACTCTTTAAATTCACGATTAAATTATATACATAAAAAAATTGACAGGCAAAATGACGAGATGACGAGAAATAATAACAACAAAGAGCAAAAATATTGATAATAATAATAATAATAGTAATAATAATAATGATAACGAATGACCGGAAATACTTAGAGTTAAAACAAAACAAAACAAAAAGGAAATTTTTTTTTGTTTTTCTTTTACCACGAGTCAAAATTAATTTATTTTAATTATATTTACGTGTAAATATGATTATTTATGCAGTGTTGCCATTTCGTACGCGTATTATAATTATTGAAATATAAATAAATAAAATATTTACCGAAATAAAAAAAATAAATTTTCATATTAAATATCCATTTATTTAACACGAGATATCATTTTACGCACATTAAAATTATTTTTTCAAACGTAAAATAAATAAATAAATAAAAATTTATTTAAGTTAAATTTGTCACACTTTATAAACATAAACTTGAAATTTTTTTAATAATTAAAAAAAATTCGCGATTTTACTTCCCTCAACAAAATAAATAAATAAACGGAAAAAAATTTTTTTTTTTTAAAGCACATGTGGATATAAAAAAAAATTATTATTATTATTATTATTAATTTTTTTTTTTTTTTTGTTTCAAACGGAAAATTTTAGAAAATTGACGGGAAAACGATGCGATACTTTTTAAAGCTCATTGCCGACTGTAGCAGACGACGACGACGCCCCAAACGATTATTTTCCAAAAAACTATATGGAACGAGACGCGCTGTCTCCATTTCTACATCATTTATATTACTCACTTTACTTTTTATTTTTAATTATGTTAAATTTTTTTTTTTTCTTTTTTTGTTAATTATTTATCAACCGTTTTTATTACGTTTTTATATACGTTTAATCATTTTTTTTAAATAATATTTTTGCTAATTTTTTTGATAGGTAATTTTTCATGCATATATACATATTAAATTGTTTTCATTTTTTTGGATATTTATATGCTAATAACCTAAATAGTAGTAAATATTTACTTACATACTTTAAGAAAACAATTCCATGTAATTTTTTAACACTATATTCCCTGTAAAAATTTGTAAATGTGTGATTTTAAACACTGAAAAAACATATCCATCTTGTTAAATACGTTTTTCTTATTGGATTTTTTATATAAGATGTAGTATCGTTAAAATCGTTGTTTTTTGTATGTTTCCGACACGGTTAAATATATTTTATTGATAAATTAGTTCACTAAACACTTTCGTAAACTTAAAAACAATCACAGTGTTAAATAAATAATACTAAATTGATTATAAAAAAAAAAATTGTAATTTTTAACATCCATTTACTCAATCGTTGCTTTATTCGCGGGAAATTAACAAAGTGGCGACAGATATTTAAACGTGCGACAATTCTTGAATCACTTCCTCACAAGTTAGATTTTAGAATCTAGATTGTCCATTTGGCAATTTGTAAACGTAAGTTTTTTCTATAACCTTGGTAATATTTGGTATTTGCGAAAATAAAACTTTTATTATTAAAGTGGTTAAATTCGACAATTCGTTTTTAATTATTATTTGCGTGTATACGTTGTATTTTCTTAAAATATTTCAAAAAATAAACGCTCATCACTACCATGTGCGGCGTGCACGGCATCCACGTTTTTACTCTCATACGTAGTTTTACTCATGTTTTTCTTGAGCTCGTGTTATTTAATAAAAATTTTTTTTTATTTAGGTTTCGTTACTTAAAAAGCGTTAACAATGTCCGGAGGTCTAGATGTTTTGTCTTTGCGAGAAGACGATGTTACAAAAATGTTGGTGGCGTGCACCCATTTGGGTAAGAAACTATGAACTTTTTTTTATTTAATAAATATTAAAATATGATGATTTTTTCTGAATATTGATTTGTTTTTTCTTAGGGAATGATAATGTCGATTTCCAAATGGAACAGTATGTCTACAAAAGGAAAGCTGATGGAATATACATCATTAATTTGAGAAAAACTTGGGAAAAATTATTGTTGGCTGCCAGGGCTATTGTGGCCATTGAACACCCATCCGAAGTGTTTGTTATCTCTTCTAGATTGTATGGGCAAAGAGCTGTTCTTAAATTTGCTGCCAACACAGGTTAAAATTTCAAAATTCTTTTCAGTTTTTTAAAAATATTCTGTAAAAATATATTTCGAAATTAATAAGCGGTAATTGTTTAGGTGCCACACCTATTGCTGGTCGTTTCACTCCTGGAGCTTTTACTAATCAGATTCAGGCTGCTTTCAGAGAGCCTAGGCTCCTTATTGTTACTGACCCTCAAACTGACCATCAACCTATCACTGAAGCCAGTTATGTTAATATTCCTGTAATTGCATTTTGCAATACTGATTCACCTCTTAGATTTGTCGACATTGCAATTCCCTGCAACAACAAAGCTCCACACTCAATCGGTTTAATGTGGTGGCTCTTGGCGAGAGAAGTTTTACGACTTAGAGGTATTTTCATTATTATATATATTTTAATATTTAATATAATGTTTTGCAGTTTTTAATTAAATTTAATATTTGCCTTAGGTTCAATTCCTAGAGAAACTAAATGGGATGTTGTCGTTGACTTATTCTTCTACAGAGATCCAGAAGAAGCTGAAAAAGATGACCAAGCCACCAAAGAATTGGCTGGATCATCCAAAGTCAGTATTGTTATTTAAAAAATGTGTATTTTTTTATAATTTAACTAAAACTTTAATATTTTTTTTTTGGGTTATTCAGGTTGATGACAATTTTAGATTGTCTAATGAAATCATCAGACAACCGGAAGTGTTTTCGAATGATTTGGTTACTGGCCAAGGAGATGGACAAACGGCAAGATGGGCTGAAGAAGTGTCAATGGCATCTCAGAATGTTTCAAACTTTGGTGGAAACAGTGATAACTGGGCCAGTCAGGTAAACTAATTAATTTATTCACTTTAAAAAATTATTTTATTTAATTCTTTTCAACATAAAAAGTATGAACTGGATAGAACCACATTTTACTTTTAAAAAACGATTTAAATCAATCATTAATTTTTATAATACGATTTCGATAAACCTTCATAATTAAATTTTTTAAATTATTTTTTCTTACTTATTAGATGACACACTATAAAATCATCAATTAATACAAAAAAAAAATTATAGTAATAATAAATTTTGATTTTAGGTACCACCTGATGATTGAAGTTGTATTCATTAATGTGAATTATAGAATTCGGGGAAACATTTTTTGAACAACAGAATCGAAATTTCGTTCCTCACAACATTTTTGAAATAAAAAAATTTGAGATAAAAAATTTTTTTTTGCTGATCTTAATTTTAATTTTCTTCCTTCGACAGAAAATAATTATCAATTGGTTTAGCCGATTGATAACATACTTTTTCCAAATTTTCCTTCTTACCCATTCAATCCAATCCTTTATTTTCCCCCCATCTATTTTAAACATTTTATGCCATAATAATCATTATCATCATCGATTTCACGGTAGTAGATTTTATCAATAAAATAATGTTTTATTTCAATGCAGAAGAGAAAAAGTTTTATTGAAAACATTTAAATATAATTTCAATTTTAGATAAAGGAAGGAAAATGGCGTTTTTAAAGTATAAAATAATAATTATAAACACGTTCATATTATTAATAATATTAATTAATAAATAAAGTTATCTATTAAAATTATTGTTTTTGTCGTTCACACAATAATGCACAATTATTATTAATATTTTCTTCCTTTTGTTTATTATTGCAGTCTGCTTATTGAAGAGAGAAAAAAAAAATTGGAATTTTCCTTTTCAACCATATCATTATTATCTTTCATAACAATGGATTTTGATTTTAAATGGGGAAAAAAAAAAAAAGAAGTTAATAAAAACTTATTTAAATTATTTTTAATTGTGTTGTGGTTACAAATGAATTTGTATCAGTTGGAAAATGATCTACATAATATAAATGTAAGTGAATTTAATAATTTTATATTTTTCTATTTAAGCTCATTGATTATCAATATAAAAAAAAAAAATGGCGAAATGTTAATTTCAGTACATTTTTATTTTATAAAAACAAATTTTTTAAAATTAATTCCAAACAGTAACAAAATTCTTTTTTTTTTTTTTTTGTACACACTAACAAAAAATTTTCCAATTTCCATTTAAAATATATCAGTAATAAAACGTTTGGAAAGTTTTACGAAAAGTCGTAAAAAACAGTAAAAAAAAAATTTTCTTTTTTTTACAGTAATAAAATTATAATAATACTGAGTAAATTGTAAAATTATTATTATTATTATTATTATTATTATTATTATTATTATAAATTCCAAATCTCTAAAATTTTTTTTTACAATAAAGTCATAAAAACAGTAAATTTAAGCTTTTTTTTTCTCTTGTATTTATTATATAAATTTGTACTGAAACTTTCAGTAAATAATAATAATATAATAATAATAATAAATTTTTTTTTGTGCCGTAATAAAATTATTATTATTATTATTATTATTATCATTTATAACGATCTGACTATTTAAATTAAATTTAATAAGTCGACGAAAATGAATTTCTATTTTTTTTTTTTTTTCTTTACGTAAAAATAATTTATTAACGTCATTTTATTTATTTATGAAATTTTAAATAAAATAAATGTGAAATTATATCGAAGAGAGGGAGGGGGAGGGGGGAAACAAAAAGTAAATAAATTTTTTCTTAAATACGTACAAAATTATTATTATTATTATATTTAAATGATTATTAAATAAAAATTACAAATCGTGATGCTATTAAACATACTATACATAACACTATTAATATTATGTAAATATATATATATAAAAATTTAATAATAATTAATACATAATACATTAAATAAATTAATAAAATCTATTTTATACAAAAAAAAAAAAAAAATTACACTTATAAAATCTTAAAAATATTTTTTAACAAACTTCCTTATTTTGATCATAAAAAAAAAAAAAAAAAAAAAAAAAAAATGGTTACAATTCTACAATAAATTTGTTTATCATTATTATTATCATACTTATCATTATTATTAATTTTGATTATACTTATTAAAAAAATTCAAAATGGATAATTTTAAAAAAAAAAAAAAAAAAATAACACTGTGTTAACTATGTCCGTGTACTCTTATTTTATATATGCAGGTATAATACTTATTACCGTGATTTGATTCGAATTGAACCTGAATTATTTTAAAACGAATTTTTAATTTCGAACTTATTAAAAAGGTTTGCATCGTCGATCCTGTTACGTCATATTGAAAAGTACCCAAATGAATTTTATCAGAATTTAAATCAATTGATTTATCCAGAACGCCCTATAAAAAAAAAAAAAAAAAAAAAAAAATTAATAAAACTATTGATTAATGATTCGTTCGAATCACTTTTTTTTTTAATAATAATAATAATAATAATGATTATTATTTACAAAAACGGAAAATTTTTTAGGTGCGGATTGTAATTCATTTTCCGATAATCTTATATGATCGATCGTAACGGCTAAAATTTTTATTTTTTCAGAAAGTTCTATGGCGATTCTACCTTTGGATCCTTGAAAAGCCCAACAGTCACCAGATTTTGTCCATGGCTATAAAAAAATTTAATTATTATTATTATTAACGTTATCATTTAATAATTTTAATAATAAGGAGAAGAAGAAAAACTCACGACTAAAACTAAATTTGGACCTTTCGAAAGATGAAAAAAATTATTAAAAAATTGATATGGAATATTTAATTTATAATTCCACCATTTTAATGATACAGTACCGTAGGATTCTGTATCAAATGTTGATAAAATTTTTGCACCTGGAAAAACGAAAAAACCAAAGGTTAGTGGGGGGAGGGGAGGAAGGCAGGGGGGCAGGGGAGAGAAAGAAAATCTATAATTTATTATAAAATATAACCTTTTGATTCCAATGCATAATCTGTAAGTACTACTGAGGGTAAATATTTATCGAAAAATTCATTTGAATCCAACGTAACATTTTCGGTATTATTTTTCGTTAAATAAGGATTCGGACATTTTTCATCAAATAATTTATTTATATCATTCAATTGATCTTTTATCAAAACTCTTAGTTTATTATCATTTTTTTTTTCATTTTCTAATTTTTCTTTCCTATCTGAATTACTTAAATTAATAAATACGGCATCATCATCATTTACACGTGTTGGATTTTTTGTTTTTTTTTTCCATAAATTTTTTTCTAATAAGTTAATAGATTCATTTTTTATTTCATCTGAAAAAAGAAAAGTGAAGAGGGCTGTTTATGATAAAAAAATTTTTTTTTTTTGTAAAAAAAACACATCAAATAAATTTGACTTACCAAAATGGCATAAAAATGTCGATGTGATAAAAATAAAAAAAATTATTATTAATATTAATCTAGAATTGAATTTAATATTAAATTTTTTTAATAAAATTTTGTTTCCTTTTAAATAAAATGTCGATTTTAAATTTTTTGGATTTTTTAATAAATCTATTGTTTCTAAACGTACAACTGGATCAAATTCTGATTTTTTTTCTTTCATAAATTTTTTTGCTGAATAACTAAAAATTGGTTCTCTTGATTTTTTTTTACTGCGAAGATTGTATGGCTGAAAAAGAAAAAAAGTATTATGATTATCAAAAGAAAATATTTTTGAGGGGAAACAAAAAAAAAAAACTGGAAAAAATGATTGACAGTAAAAAAAATATTTGGTTTTAGGAAAATTGTTTGAAAACAATTTGTTAATTATAAAGTTATTTAACGATTAATAAATTATTGAATTGTTTTACAGTTTACTAATTAAAATTAACATAAATTAAACGATTTAAAATTAGTTTAAAGTTACAACTATTCCTTTGAAAAATTAATTTAGTATTTGTAAACTTAAAAAGAAGACAACTTTGTATCACTAATATTTAGTTTTAATTATATTATGAAATAGTTAACTAAAAAAATAAAATAATAAATTAGTAAAAGTAGTAGGTATTTTGTTTATACTCACATACATGATCACGATATATATTCATTTGTATGATGATAAAAAAAAAAAATATAAAAAAAAATTCGTTTGTTTCACTCGAGCACATTTGTTTTTAAATAAAAGTAAATGAAAATTAAATCATAAAATAAAGCGGTTGTTCATGTTTCGACTTTTTTCCCTGCAGACATTTGAAAGATTTTGTTTTACTTTCCCGTTCGTCAACAGCAAAATCAACATGGCTGCGGACCACCAATATTTCTATGAAGATGAAGTTTACAGAATTAATAAAAAGGGTTTTATTGAATTTGGCATGGTACTGGAAAATTCTGAGTTGGTTAGCAGTGATGAGAACTCCGACTTTGAAGAAGGAGCCAGGATAAAAAAAGGTCACGTTAGAGTTGCGTGGCATCCTAGTGGTGCAGAAGAAGTTATTCAAGAAAAAAAGGTATACATTTTTAATAAAAGTTAATTATAATTTTTTTTCTTATTTATTATTTAATGACGTTAATTTTTACATTATTTTCAATAAGGAAAACTGTTTTTAATTTATTTATTTTTTAAAGAAAACAATGTTATTTACATGTTTTTCATAACCTATATCTTTTTTATCTGTAAAAAAAATTTTTTTCGTGACAACATCACGTTACAGTGTGTATGATTTGTAAATTTTAGGTAGGTCTTGCAGACAGATCTTTAATGCCTGGCGATGTAGTGAGAAGATTAATACGTGGAAAAGATACACAGCGTGGATATTGCAGGAATATTCAAGTTACAGCTTGTGTTCAAGTTGTTGGCACAAAACAAGTGATAGTAAATGTTAATAGTAAAGACTTAATGCCTATTGAGGTACAGTTATTATTTAATATATTTAATTTTCTTAATGAAATATACCTGAAATACATTTTTAAATATTTCAATTAATTTAATCACTGATAATATCAATTAATATGAATTTAATTTTAAACTCAAATGTCCAGTCAAAAAGAATTATACAACTCGTTAAATAATTATTAAAAGATAAAAAAATTTCTGTTTCAAATATTTTTGAAGTATTTCACATAATAATAGTTCTTTGCAGCTTAAAATTTTTGATTCCATTTAATTTTTCAGTACCTAATATTCCTAGGTTATGTTTATTTATCAAAAACATATATTTTTCGTAACTAAACCTTGTTTAACTATTTATTTTGTGGTAGAAAATTTGATGAAATGGAAGTTTGTTAGTTTTTAGCTAAAATTAAATAATAATTAATAATCAGTAATTTATTTCAATTATATTTTTAACAGGATTTCACTCCTGATGTGGCAGTTTGCTTAGATTCATGGGTTGGAACGATAAAAACTGTTCGTTCAAAACTTCATCTAGTTTTTGCTGATGGTTCAAAATGTATAATAACAGATGTTGAAGCATGTGCTTTTGAAGAATTAGATGAAAGACGATTATCAGAATATGAATCTTCCCATAGAAATGATTATCATCCAGGTCAAGTTTTATATGGACCTTTAGAAGCTTTGGATGAAGCAGTTTGGATTAATTGTTCTAAAGAATTGAAGGCCTTAAAATCGAAACCACATAAAAATGTAAAAGTAAGTCGATTTGTGTACAAAAAAATGTGGGTAGTTACAATGAGATTTTCAATATGAAAAAAGAAATAATTGAATTATGTGAATATTTTAGGTTATTGTAGAGGCAGTTAAAACAGATTCAGTAACTGTAAATTGGCAATGCCATGCTTATTCTCCAGATGGTGCTTGTAATTTAAAAGAGCAGCCAAGTTATATAATTCAAGGGGAAGATCTCAAAAAACTAAAATTATTAGATGTTTTTGAACCATGCACATTACAGATTGGAGATAGGGTTTATTACACATTTAAAGAAAATAACATACAAATGACTAAAGATCAATGGAAAGCTCAACAAAAACAAATAATGCTTGAAAAGTCACCAAATCCTTTTAAAGTCAATAATAAAAATAAAAATAATAAAAGTAAATAATTTTTTTTTAATAATTATTTATTCATTTTGATATTATTTTTTAAAAACTTGGAAAATTAAAAAAAAAATTTATTTTTATTTTAGCCTCTAAAATTACTAATGAAGGTGCGAAAATTACCAATGGAGTACTACCTAATGATTCAAATAATGTAGAAAATGTTAAAAATTCCGTTACTACTACTAAATTACCTGAAACTGCTCCTCCTGAAGACTGGGAAACAGATGATTGCAATAGTCAAGATGATAGCGCTTCAATTAGCTCGGGCTGTTCATCAAATTCATCTTCGACAGGTAAGATAACTCCATTAAGATAACTTGTTTAAAAAAAGTTTAAGCTTTTTTTTTTTTAATTTGAAAAAAATTTTTTCAGGCGGTGGCGGCGGAACAGTAGGTTCTAAAAAGAAAAAAAGTCCAACGCTAATGACCAAAGTTTTAAAATTCAAAAAGTTACGTCGGGCCCGGCGAAAAACGCCCAATATTGTTCTTAAACCAAATACCAAAGTAATTGTAGAAGCTTTAGCCATTACTTCAACAGCGGATGTTGTTTGGCAAGATGGAACCGTAGAACAAAATATTCCATCTACCGACCTTTATCCCATTCATCATTTAGATGATCAGGAATTTTTTCCCGGAGATTTCGTGATGGAAAATAAAGAAGATGGATGTCTTAGGGTATTTAAATCCAGTCATTTATATTGAGTGGTAAAAGCGTGAATACGTCAAAAGAATTTTAATTGAATTATTCAACGTAACTTTTTTACGTTAGGTTTACGGAGTTGTTCAAAGTGTCGATCATGCTGGTCGTATAGCCGTCGTTAATTGGTTTCACACGTATACATCTTCGGAAAATCCCAATCCGACAAAATTAGAGCAAAGCGAAGTTAGCGTTTACGATTTAAAAGATCATCCAGATTTTCAGTATCGTCCGGGTACTGTAACAATAAGAGTTGCGAATTTTGAAGGCGAAGATGCAACTTGCACAGCCGGACAGGTAATAATTAAAAAATTTTTATGTGAATTTTCATGCAGCAATTTATGAAAACCATAATTTTAAAAAATATATTTTAGGTTTTAGATAATTATCCAGAAGGTAGAGTTTATGTATGGTGGGTGGACGGTCACGTCAGCATGTGTTGGCCTCAGGATTTGTATAAAGTTGGTGATTACGACTCGGATGAAGGAGAATTATGGGACGATGGGAGCAGCGAAGGCTCCTGGGAAACTGAATCGGAAGGTAGTTCCGTAGGAGAGGAAGAAATGATAGATCAAAGTATAAAGCCTAAACTTGCAGCGAACATTGAAAAAGCACGAATTGCGATGTCTCGTTTGGAAGAATTATTTACACAAAATCCAGCTTTACAGACCTTAGACATAATGAAAAAATTATTAGAAATATACAAAGATTGTAGATATTTAGATAAACTTATGGGAACGTCATTTTTTCACGAAAATAATTTCCGTGGGTTACTCGAAAGAGTTAGGGAAAAAGGAAGAGCAAGTGTAAGCTCTAAAGTTGCCGAACAAGTTTCACGTTTATTTCAAAATCCAAGCGACAATATACCTTATAAGACTGGTAAAGATAGCGAAAAAATGTTAGTTTCATATGATTTAGAAAACGAAGGTGCTAAAACTTACGACGGCGGCATGTTGAGTGTCCTACCCGTCACTTCGGTATGCCTTGCTGAAACGGAAAATAAAGGCGTTAATATTAATAATTTACCCGAGGAAACCAAAGATGTTCTCGATACGGCTGGAATTAAAGAAAATAATAAAATATTAGTTAATAACGAATTAAATTTAGAAAAATCAAAAAAATCGCTCGATTTAAATGGTGATATTACGGAAGACATTGAGCGATTCAATAAAACGTTAGCCAGCCTGAGTGACACATTAGACAAAAAAATTTTAGAACAAAATAATAAAAATATGGATAGATTAGAAATCGAATCGATATTAAAAACGAAGCTTTTAGGAAGTGAAAAAACCAACGATGAAAAATCGGATGGAAATGCAAAAAGTGGTATTTCCGAAGACGAATTTTCAAACGGTACCGAAAAATCTCCCGGGAGTACAAATGGGCAATTAATTCAAAGTAGTTCAGCCGATGATAGCGGAGTTTTCGAGCATTCGACAGCATCCGCCGACACCGGATCTTACAATGACAACTGTGATTGCTTTTCGAAATCAAATCAAATCAATAACAACAGCAAGCAAACAAACGGGAATGAAGGTTGCGAAAGTGAAAAAATAATACTAGATGCCAAAAAGGGAGTTTTGATAATCGGTGCACTAGGGTCGAGGTCGTTTCATTCTCAACCGGAAAAACGTTCCAGTGGAAAGTTAAAATTTCACGCTCAACAATCTTTTCCACTTTTGACGTGCGAAAAGGATTCACAACACGATCCCAATTCGAACGACTGCAGTCCTTCGCAAGTTTGCGCCAAGTTATGCGCGTTAATTAAATCACAATTGGTGAAAGCTCACGCGGAAGTCACGAGAAGATTTCAAGGTGACAAAGCTCCCGTCACGCTTAGCGAAGTCGATAACGAGAACGTAGCGCTCGAAGAGCAAAAAACAAACGACGATGGAAACGCAACAACGACGGGTCAAAAAGAAGAAAAGACTGATGGTAAAACGAATGAGGAAAAATCGGAAATGAGCGAGCCGTTGAAAACCAATAACGAAGGATTTTCAATCATGTCGAACGCTCCCAACAGCCACAAATACAAATTGACCATGTGTCAAATGACTGATCCAAAGTTTTTCTTCAAAACCGTTAAGAAAGAATTGACGCTTTTAAGAACGTCTTTACCGCCTGGAATTTGGGTGAAAGGATTCGAAGATAGAACGGTTAGGAAAAAGAAAAAAAAAAGTTTTTTTAAAAATTACATTTTAATTATTATTATTATTATTATTATTATTATTATTATTATTTGTTTTTTTTTTTTTTTTTTCAAGGATTTATATTCTGTGATGATTCGAGGTCCGGAAAAAACCCCGTTCGAAGATGGATTGTTTGTGTTTGATTTTCAGTTACCCAGTGATTATCCAAGAACTCCTCCGCTTTGTCACTATTTAAGTTATTGTTCGGATAGACTTAATCCAAATCTTTACGAAGATGGTAAAGTTTGTATATCCTTGCTCGGAACATGGAGCGGAAAGGGAACCGAAGTCTGGACTCAAAATTCTAACCTTTTGCAAGTTATCATTTCAATTCAGGGTAAAGCCATTTTGAAAGTTTTGCTGTTTTCTGTTTGTTTTTAAATTGTGTACGATCGTTATTTATTTATCCCGTCGTCTCCCTTATTCTTTCAGGCCTTATTCTTGTTAACGAACCATATTTTAACGAAGCCGGTTACGAAAAACAAAAAGGTTCTCAACAAGGTCAGGAAAATTCTAGAATGTATAACGAAATGGCAATTTTAAAATTAGTACAAGCCATGACCAAAATGTACATTAATCCGCCAGAAGTGTTCGTAGATGAAATAAAACAACACTTTGCTCAAAATGCCGATAGGTAAAAATTTTTCTTTTCTTTTTTTTCTTTTTATTTATTTATTTATAATATTTATAATATTTATGATAAAATTACAATTTGAATTTTTTTTTAGATTCGTTGAAAGATTAAAAAAATGGTTGGACATTTCGGAGAGACACAATCAACAAGTGAGCAAAAATATTTGCGATACAAGTGCAGAACGTGAATTGTTACAAGCACCTCGAAATGGTAATGGCGGTGGTGGTGGTGGGGGTGGTTCCGATGTCAAAACGACAACAGATTCAAATTCATCAGATCCCGTATCAACAGCAATAACCAACAGAAATCTCGAATGGGAAAAATCACTCGTCAATTTAGAAACTATAAAAGATCAACCGGAATTTCCGCTGTTGCCAGCGTCGCGAGGTTTTTGTCTGACACTTAGAAAAACGTTAGCAGCTTTTCGAAACATTGTAGACACGCAAAGGAGCTAGTAAAGGAAATTTACCTTCCTTACACTCTTTTGTTTTCATTTTTTTTTTTTTTTTTTCTTTTTTTTTTTTTTTGATCATTGATTGCCACGGTACAACATATTTTTTTTTTGAAATTGATTTCGATGTATTTATTATTATTATTATTATTATTATTATTATTATTTTGTTTATCGAGTTGAGTACTGTTAAAGTGAACTTTAAAAATAATAAAAATAATAAAAAAACAAACGAGATTGTATAAATGAAATAATAAAAGAAAAGGTGATAATAATTACAAAATGGTGCTTTTTCTTTTGTTTTGGTTTTAGCAATAAGTAAACAATTTAGAATTTTTTTTTTTTTTTTTTTGGTTAGACTTTCCATTATGGAGAAGGATTACTACTAGTCTAAAGACTAGAATTTTTTTTTTTTAGTTTTTCTCTCGAAGAATTCTCGATTATTGTTTAAAATGCTTACGTGATGAATAAATGCACGTGTATATATAAAATTCTGGGGTGTTGAACAATGACGAAAATTATTGAACAAAGAATAAGGGAAAAACTTATTTAAAAAAAAAAAAAATTATTTTATATTTATTCTATTACAAACAAAAAAAAATTTAAAAAAAAAATTTAAAAAAAAGGTAAAAAATAATAAAAAAAAAAAAAAAAAGGAAAAATTATAATCCCATTCTAACTAGTTCCTACTATTTTTTTTTTTTTTGTATAAATATATATATATATAGGTTTATTCGATGCTTGCGCTAAAAAAAAAAATATACATATATATAAATAATGCCTTTATTAATTTAATTTATAAAAATGTAAAAAAAAAAAATTTAAAAAAAAAAAAAAAAATGTATTATATAATTATTTATTTATTTATTTATTTATTTATTTAATTAGTTTTTGTGATTAATAAATTTTTATTATACAAAAATATATATATATAATGGTAATGATGATGATAATTTATACTGAATAAATCATGTTAAAATTTCATCTGTGAATATGAATCAGCCATTTTGTTTCTTGTGTGAAATTCTTAAACATTCTCATCATCACTTGTTAAAAAATTTTACTTTAAATGAATTTCAAATCTTTGTAAAAGACTTTTGTAGTACTTTAAAAATAGGAGTTTTTACACAAAATTTATTATTATTTCTAATAAATATAAATATATAATATTTAATAAAAATATTATTTGAAACGCATAAAAGTTTAAAAAACAAATATATAGAAGTATATCACATTAGTTTTGTTTGTATAATTACAACTTTTTTGTTGTTGTAAAATTATATATATATAAATAAGCTTTAAATTATTATTATTATAAATAAAATAATTATTTGACAATGACATATATATATATATTTATTTATTTATACCTGAACCTTTTCTTTTAAAAAAAAGAGAAAAATTGTTAATGCTTACATTACAATAAAATAACCGTTATTTTCAAATTTTCAAATTGAATTCTTCTAAATGAAACTTTATTATTTTTTTTTTAAAATTTTTTACATACGTTTTTAAAGTTTTTTTATAACAGAATAAAATGTATTAATTATTTAATTAAAACTTTAAAATATATTTAAAAAAACAATAATAATAATAATAATAATTTTTACGAATAATTTTTTTATTTTTTCACATGACGTTTAAATTCTTAAACACAAAACGGGGGTAGGGGAAGGGGAAACATTTAAATATATTTTAAAAATCATTAATAAACTTTTAACGTTTTAAATATTTAAAGTATTTAAATTAAAAAGTTTTTTAAATTTTTAAACTTAAAAGTTGTTTACGTTTAAGAAATAATATTTAACTTAAAGTTGATTATTAAAAATCCAGGAGGCAGCGTTTAAAAGAGGAGGAATGAAAAGAAAGCCAAAATGGCGAGAGCATTGAGTTGTTGACAATTGTTTTTTCAAATTTTACTGTGTATTTATTTTTTATTCCGTCGTTGTTGATTGTTTTTTGTTATTAGCATAGTTATTTAAATAAAAAAATCGTTTTTGTTAAGTGCTCAAGAACATATTTCGTTCTTATTGAAATTATTATTCACCTCAAGGTAGGTTAACGTTTTAAAAAAAAATTTACTTGTTTATTTTACTCCTCATGTCAAATTTTAATATTACTATTTTTCTCATTCGGTTATTTTTTTTAAATTTTTTAACGAGAATTCTTATAAATACACACAATTTACATAAAATATTCCATTTATTTATATTTTATTATAATCATTTAATTGATACCTCTATACATATACATATATTTTTATGTAATGAATGATTCAATGTTAGTTGACAGTTTTATTATTTTTATAAACCATGATTTAAATTATCAAATAAATTTTAATTAAAAAATAATTTATCAAAAATATAGTTTGACAGGTTTTAAACATAGGAAACAATAATATATCTCATATATTATATTTTATTTAAACTTTTGTATTTATTTTTGTACATAAAAAAATTTTTTGTAACCTAATACTCTTATTCTTTTTTTTTTAAAAAAAAAAAAGATTCACACAAAATTCAATAAATAATTAAAAAATGTAAAATTATATTACAGTCCATATTGTTTATTTCATAATTCTTGACCATAAAAAAGTATTAAACTACAACATATTGAAAATACAAATTAAATATAATCAATAATAATTTCAAAATATTATGTTACGAATATAATTTTCTTTTTGTCTATGTAACTGTATTTCGATCACATTCGAATAAAAATTTTTCCAAATATCTTTAAACAATCTTCATGAAATTATGTTTGCATAATTATGTTAATGATAAACTTTCAATTTCTTTTCTAAACTTTGATTAACTTAAACATTTCGATTACCTTTTACAATAAATGGTATCAATTAAATGGTTTTCTTTTTCGTATTATTATTATTATTGACATGAAGAGTAGTTACGAAACAATTAACAAACAACTTAACTTTTAAAAAATTTATGTTTGTTATTGTTGTTGTTGTTCTTTTTGTGTTTATAATTAAAAAACTAATTTGAATTTAAATTTTAATTATTTCTACCAAAAAAAAAAAAAAAGAAAATTGTCGATAAATAATAAATAATTTAAAAAGATTTTGTTTTTGGTGGGGGGGGGCTTTTTAAAAAATTAAAAACTTATGAATATTCATGAATACAATTAAATCCCAGAAGGGGGGGGGGTAAAAAAAAAAAAAAAAAAAAAAAAAAAAAAAAAAAAACTTTTTTGCCTTAACAAACAAACAGACAAAGGTTTTTTTTTTTTTTTTTTTAAATTTTTCAAAGGAAAAAAACGTTTTTTTTTCTTGGAATTTTTTAAAAAAAAAAAAAATTTTTTTTTTTTATTCGGGACGCCGCCACATGGCATCATTATTATTATTATTATTACCTTTGTCGTATTAGAATTCAATTATCAACTTGCTAAATGGCATGTGCCCCCCCTTTTTTTTTTTTTTTTTTTTTTTTTTTTGGTAGAATCTTCTATAGTTGTAAAATGTAACGAACGAGTAACAGTACCCGAGAGTAGATTATTCGTTTGAAAATGAGTGTAATAGGTTGCGGTTGTTGTTGTTGTTTGCCGAAGACAAATTTTTTTTTTAAAGGAGAAGAAGAAGAAAGCACTTTGTCTTTTTTCTTCAAAACAGAGTTCTTTGAAGGAAAAAAAAAAAAAAAAGAAAAAAAAAAGTCCGGACGAAAGAAAAGAAAAGAAATAATAATAATAATAATAATAATAATGATGATAAAAGGACTTTTTAGTTGAAAAATGTTGGACATTTAGAGTTGAGGTATCGACCTGGTCTTTGAAGCGTGCACCTACCACTTCGGAATGCGGTTCGCTCAAAAGATCGTGCCTTTGTCTTTTTTAAAAATACCGACTTGTTTTTGTGGGCTGTCTTATACTTTATAAAGGACCTCACAATGCAGAAACCTTTTTTTTTTCTTCTTCTTCTTTCTTTCTGTCTCTCTTTCTCTCTCTCTCTCTCTTTTTTTTTTTTCTTTTTCTGTCTTTTTTGTTGTTGTTGTCGTTTCACATGCGTGTGTGTGCGTGTGTGTTCTTATGTCGTGACGTTCAATCTCAATCGTTTTGACTTCATCATCACATATTCGGTTATTTCATATGAGATATGGTGGTACTTTTGCCTTTCCCCCCTTCCCCTCCTTTCGAACAATATTATGAAATTAAATGAATTCAAGTAGGGGGAGGGGAGTATTAACGTTTCGTCGTCGTTATTTATTATTTTTAAATAATAATTTCATTTTTTTTTTTTTTTTTTTTTTTTTTTTTTACCTCCTACATGTTATAATAATTTTCTTCGGACTTAACATCTTTTTTTTTTTTTCGGTCGTAAAAAAAAAAAAAAAAGAAACCTGAAATAAGTTATCTTGTTCTTTTAAGAAGAAGAAGAAGCGGCGGCGGCGGCGGCGGGGCTATTGATTTCCACCGGTACCTTGAGGCGTTAAATTTAAAATTAATTAAATTATGCCGTGCGCTCAATTAAATCGAAAAAATTTTCATAAGCGGTTTTATTATTATTATTATTATTGTTGTTGTTGTTGTTGTTGTTGTCGTTATTATTATTATTATTATTTAACCGCTACCGTTTTTTTTCCTCTCTCTCTCTCTTCTCTTCTCTCTTTTACTTAATTGAAAATTACCTTTCGGCTATTATTTTGCATTTTCTTCATCTAAGAGTTTGGTTGGTACCCCCGATGATAGGACTGATGTTTTTCTATTTCCTCGTTTTCCTTTTTTTATTTTTTTTTATTTGCGTTATTATTATTATTATTATTATTATTATTATTATTATTATTATTATTATTATTATTATTATTATTATTATTATTGATTGTTTAACATTAATCCGTTGTTGTAGATTTTCGAAATTTTTATTGTTTTGTTTTTTTTTTTTGTTTTTTAAGGTTTAAAGTTTACGTTGTTGTTTTCTCTCTCTCTCTCTCTCTCTCTCTCTCTCTCACACACACTCTCTGTCTTTCTCTGCCGTCGTCCACCATTCGACTTTTCGTAGAGTGTAAATAATTGATAATATTAGTTTCTTTAGTATAAATATAAAAAACGGAGGGATATATAATTTGAGTTTGAATTTTTTTTTTTTTTTTTTTTTTTTTATTATGGGTTTCGGTTTTTTTTTTTTTTTTTTTTTTTTTCATACACGTACGTCCGTAAGGTAAACGTGGAAAACAAGTTGGAAGTGATTGTACAGAAGTACCTTGCAATGGACGGACCAGGCAAGGTATATACACCTTGAGGCGTATTGTCGGCTTTTCTTTGACTTAAGTCCTTGTCTCGCACCGCGGAATCTACTTGTGCAGCCGCCGTACCCTCTAATGCGATCTCTTTCCATCTCTCTCTCTCTCTCTCTCTCTTTCTCTCTATCCTTCCTCGTTCTCTCATTTTGTTGTACTACAATCTCTCTCGTCGATCTGTGATTTTTTACTTTTTTTTTTTTTTTTCCTCTTTCCGACATCTGTGCGTAAATGTGTGTGTGCGTGTGCGTGTGTGTATGTGTGTGTCTCCCGATTTGATGTTCGGGTATACGTCATGCACCACGCATTACACGCTTTTAACTTTAGTTTATTTTCGCATGAAATGAATTTCCAACGAGCAAAAAAAAAAAAATAAAAAAATAATTTTTACGATTTGTTGCCTTTTTTTTTTTTTTTTCACGTGTGAGGCCCCCTCACACGTGATCGGTTGACAAAAAATTTAAAAAAAAAAAAAAAAAAAAAATTTCCGAGGGGAGAAAGGAGAGGATTTTTTTTTATTAATTCAGGTCTTGATCCCAGATAAAAAGTTTTCATTTGTCGGGTTCTTAGAAACTAAAACGTCGTGGTTTTTAATCAATCAGTCGGGTGGGTTTCCTTTGAAATTTTTTTTTTTTCTCACTTTATCTTTTGGCGACAATATATTTTTTATTTAATAATAATAATAATAATAATAATAATACGTACGATCTTTTTTATTTTCGTAAATAATAATAATAATAATAATAATAATAATAATTTGCTATTAAGTGATTGATTTACGACACGGATTATTTACCGAGTTTGTAATTTTTTACGAGGTTATTAATTTAAACATAAATTTTCGAGTGGGAATAAATGGGGGGAGGGAGAGGGAGAGGGAATGGAGAAGAGAGGGAGGGAGGAAGGGAGGAAAAAGAAATTCGTTATTATTATTATTATTATTATTTCACGATTTTGAAAATGATTTCTTATAATAATTAACTTTGCAATTTTTTTTTTTTTTCGTGGAAAATTCCTGCTGCTGCCACGATAATAAAAATTTCACTATAATGATAATCTCAGGCGATTTCCGTTAATAAATTGTGTGGGGGGAAACAATAATAATAATAATAATAATTTTTTTTCTTTTTCTTCTTTTCCGTACGTATCCCCGTTTCCCATTGTTCGATATTATTATTATTATTATTATTGTAGTTTTTTTAAAAAAAAAAAAAAAAAAAAAAAAACTTTTGGGTTGTTTAATTGAATTTTTAAGTTTTTCGACTTTTCAAAAAAAAAAAAAAAAAAATTCTATCCGTCTGTTCTTTCGGTTGACCTGTAATGGAATAGTTTACCCCCTCATTGTTCTGACGACGGTTTGAAAATGATGATAATAATAATAATAATAATAATAAAAGGTTTTTCGGAAATATTTCGGTGAGTTAAGAAATTAAATCCTATTCATTGAAAAAAAAAAAAAAAAAGTTTTTTTTTTCTTCCTCCTTCCCCCTTCCACCTTCCTCCTTCCTTTTTTCCTCCTTTTTAAAAAGTGCAATTATTTTTATTTATGTATGTATGTATATTGTTAAAAAGTCATTGCTCCATGTTTTTAGTATTATTATTATTATTATTATTTTGGACTAGGACGGCGACGACGACAAAAACGTTTTGATTAATAAGTGATAACGTTAAAGTTATTGGGTTGTTTTTAAGGTACAAGGAAGGAAGGAAGGAAGGTAACTAAATAACGGTAGAAAAAATAAGAAATTTCCCCCCCCCCCCGATAGTAATAACGTTAAAATTTATTATCATTATTATTTTCTTATTCGAGAACAATCGGTTACGGGTGAAAATCTAGTTGATAAGATTACGTAAAAAAAAAAAAAAAAAAAATTAATCAATCACTTTTATTTTATTTTTAATAATAATAATAATAATAATAATAATAATGATGATGGTGATGGTAATAATAATAATAAAATGGAAAAAGGCGGATGGTAGTAAAAAAAAAACGGTAATAAAACAAAACAAAACAAAAAAGTGAAAAAGTGGCAGTATTTAAAAGAATAAGAAGAAATAATAATAATATTAATATTAATAATGATAATAATGATAATAATGATAATAATGATGATGATGATGATGATGATAATAATAATAGTAACAACAATAAAATTACAGAAAAAAAAACCAGTTTAAAAAAAAAAAAAAAACAATTTTGGTTTCTTCACCATACGGCGTGCAGTAGAAAAGAAGAAGTTTTGTTTTTTTTTTTTCTCTCTCTCTCTCTCTCTCTCTCCTCTCTTCTTTTCTTTTCTTCTCTCTTCTTCATCGTCATCATCATCATCATCATCATCCAAAACAGTACTGGTGGATGTTCTTTCTTCAAAAGAAGCGATTATCATTGCCGTATAATATAATTTTTAAAAGAAGAAATTTAAAAAAAAAAAAAAAAAAAAAAAAAAGGAAAACAAAAGAAAACGATTTTGAAAATATCGAACCAATTCGTTGAGTGTGTCTTCTTAGGGGTATTTCGATGAAGAATGGTTTTTTTTTTTTTACGAATGTGTGAAATTTAGGAAGGACGGTTACGGCGGTAATATCATTATGTCGAAGAAGCACAAATAATTATTTTTTATTTTTATTTTTTTCTACAATTTGAAAAGACGGCCGTTTTTTTTTTATTTTTTATTTTTTCAGGTTTACAAGACAAGGTTTTAAAGGGGAAACGTTAAATGACTTTCTATAGCGTTACGTTCGAATTGTTCGGGAGGGTTTTTTTTACGTTACGACTATACACACATCGTATTTTTCCCCCCCCACCCGCCCCCTCCTCTGCCGCCGCCGTTGCCGCTCCAGTCACACACACACATCGGGTTTGCCCGATTTTTCGTCTTTGAAGTTTCGCTTCGGTCCGCAACCGGGGGGTTTTGAGACCTTTTAAAAAACATTTTTCTTCTTATTCTTATTCTTCGAGGTTCAGGTTCGAACGGTTCGTCGGTTATTTTTATTTAAAAAGTTTAAATTATTCGCGCACGTCGCGCAAATCGAACGAGAGAAAACGCAACGAAAACATTTTTGATCCTCGCGTTCGATACATCGAAATCATTTTTAACGGGGAAAAATTTAATTTTTTTTTTTTTTTTTTTTTTTTTTTTTACGCTAATTGACGATTATTCGATTCGATTCGGAAGGGAGCGCGACGGGGGTGGGGGGTTAGGGGAAAGGTGGATAAATACGGAAATTGTTATATGCGACACGTGTGTGTGTGCGTGCGTGCGTGTGATACGTGAGTGTCGTGTACGCGTGTTTAGTCGTAGTAGTATCGGATGAACCTTACGCAAAACGGTTTGTTTTTGTTTGTTTACAATGTGATAGTCGTGGCAGCAGTTGCAGTGGCGGTGGTGGCGGTGGCGGTGAAGTTTATCAATGTGCGAAAACATTCGACTGACTCTTAACGTTTGTCGCGGCCGATGATTATTGATTCGCGAGTTTAATTAAAAATAAAAATAAAAAACTGACGGAAAAATGTCGGAAAAGACTAAACGGGATTCGATTCGGGTTGTTTTGCAAAAAAAGAAAAAACGGATACCACGAAACAGGATAAAAAATATATAAATTTTAAACAGGATGATGATGATGATCCGGTAATATTGAATCCCGAATTCTTCATTATTATTATCATTATTATTAATGAGTTTTCATTGGAAAGTGTGTTTTAACATTGGCCGAAATCGAAAATTTAATTTTTTTTTTTTTTTTTTTTTTAAATTATTATTGTTATTGTTGTTGTTGTCGTTGTTGTTTTGTTTGTTTTCGCTTCCCCTTCAAAGTTATCATAATGTTATTTGATTCGTGAGTGCGTGAGTGCGTGTGTGTAAATCGGTGCGTGTGAGGTCTCTTAATGATTTATTCATTTGGTAGATTCAATCAAAAGTATTAAAGTAAGTAAGAAGAAATTCGTGTTGGTTGTTTGTAACAACGCCCGTTTTCTCTTTCTCTCTCTCCCTCTCTCTCTCTCTCTCTGTCTCTCTCTCTCTTTGAAGACAATCGTTTTTTTTGAAACAATAATAATCGTGGATGGATGGATGGATGTGAGGACCATCCGGTTTGTCAAACGGAAACTTTTTCTTTTCTTTTCTTTTTTCTTTTCTTTTTCGCGTTGCCCAAAGTTATACATATTATTTAAATATTCAAAAAAAATTTTAAAAATGTTGAAAAGGAAGGTCGTCGATCGAATCGAAAACGTTATTCGAATTTTTTTCTTTTCATTCTAAAATAAAAAATTGGAAAAAATGGTGGTTAGATGTCGAAGGTTTTTGTGAGGACCTTACTTACCTACCTACCTACCTACCTATCCATCCAACCATCCATTTCAATATATTTACGTTCGGGTGAAAAATAAAATGAAAGAGAAATAAAATTTTTACATTTTTTTTTTTTTTTTTTTTTTTTTTTTTTTTTTACGGTTGACAAGTAATTTTTTATTGCTCTTTTATATATATATGGAAAGATAGAGACAGAGAAAATATGCGTGTGTGTGCGTGTGTGCGTGTGTGCGTGTATAAAAAAAATAAAATAAAATAAAATTTTTGTCGATCGGTTGGGGTTTTTCAAGTGAAAATTTTTTGTTTGCCTGAAATTTTTTTTTTTTTTTTTTTCAATAGAAAACAATTCTTTTTTGTGAATAAGAAAAGATGGAGGAGGGAGGAGGAGAAGAAGAGTCTCTTGTCCCTTTAAAAAAAAAATTTAAAAAGTAATGATAATAATAATAATAGTAAAAGAATAAGAACGATTTTTTTGTATTTTTTTGGGGGACGTTTTTGTGTGAGGGTTCATATGAAATTTTCTTATACTCACTTTTCAAACGTCTGCTTGAATTTTTTATTTTCGGGGGGAGGGGAGGAGGAGGATTTAATTGCGAATGATGCGTAAAGTGCGTGTGTGCGCTTGCATGTGTGCATGTGTAAGCGTGTTGTTGTTGTTGTGAGAAAAAAGGATGATAAGGGAATGACTCCGACAAAGTCGGTTTATTTTTTTTTTCAATTTGTTCTCACCGAATACCAATGTTATCTCTCGACTGATAAAATAACAATAATAATAATAATAATGATAATAATAATAATAATAATAATAATAATATTCGTGTGTCGTTATATTTCTTTCGTAAACAGAAAATTTAAATTAAAATATATATATCCGGCGCGGTCGTCGGTCGCGGCATCTTTGCCTTTTTTTTTCTTCTTCCTCTTTTTTATTTTTTATTTTTTTTTTTGTTATCGTTTTATTTTTTTTCACTTGGAAAGTCGTGGGAAGTCGTTTGTTTGTTTGTTTGTTACACTTGATGATTTAAGATTTTCTTCTTCCTTTACCACTTTTCTCTCTCTCTCTCTCTCTCTCTCGCTCTCTGTCGCTCTTTCACTTTTCATAGTTTCCACTCGGCGAAACGAAAAATTTTACAGGGAGTAGTAGTAAGGATTTTACCTTAAGAAAGACACGTGAGTGAGTGAGTGAGTGCGCGTGTTGAATCTCGTGTAATTTTTCCACGTGTTTTAAAGTTGTTGTTGTTCTCTCTCTCTCTCTCTCTCTCTCTCTCTCGTTCAGCCCGAGGTGTTTATAAGTTTAATAATTAAGTAATAATAATTAAATAACCCGCGAGGAGGAGGAGGAGGAGGATTGTCATTCATATGTCATTAATCACAAATGTTCTTTGGTTTAAAAGAGAAATTTTTCGTGGTTTTCCCCCCTTCCTCCCCTCCCCCTTCCCTCGCCCTTCTTCTCATTGTCTTTCGAATAAAACTTCCATTAATAATAATAATAATAATAATAATAATAAAGTTCGTTAGCCTTGCGAAATGTAAAAAAGGATGAAATTCATTTTCCTACGACATTGACGAATTTAATTAATTTTTACTTTTAAGTGTTTCAATATTATTATTATTATTATTATTATCATTATCGTACCTTAATTGAATTTTTAAATTTTCAATGTTGTTGTTGTTGTTGTGGTTGTATTGAAAAATTTTTGAGTAAGAGAGTAATTTCACAAAAATAACAGGTAAAAAAAAAAAAAAAAAAAGTAATTATCGATTTGTTTGTATAAAGAATGGAAAATGTGTGTTTTCCATGTTAATTATTTCAATTTTTTTTTTGATAAAAATAAATAAATAAAACATTCTTAGAATTTATGTATATGTATACATAAATAAATTATTATTATTATTATTATTTGACACCACGTGACAAAATTTTTTTTTATTTTGGTTGGATCGTTTCCGGTTTAATAATAATAAGCAAAAAGTTTTTATCCCTTTAGACGAATTGCTTTTTAAGGTGTCAAAGTTTTATTTTATTTACATAAAAAAAAAAAAAAAAATTATTTATTTATTTTATTTATTTATAATTTGCCGTCAATGGATAAATTATTAGCTATTAAAAAATTACGCCCCTTAATGGCAGTTAAAAAAAAAAAAAAAAAAAAAAAACTTTGTTGCATAATTTCATTCAAATTTTTTTTTTTTTTTTTTTTTCCAAACGAGACATACAAACCGGTCTTTTTTTATGCGTATATTATTATTATTATTATTTTTGTCGTTATGAATGAGAGCAACAACAACAACAAACAATTAACATTTAGTGTAACAACAACAACAACATTCTCTCTTAGGTTGGATGAGACTAATAAAATTCAAGTTAAAAAAAAAAAAAAAAAAAAAATTCTGGAACAATCGAATCGAACCCGATTCTATTTTTTTTTTTGACGTCATTCGTTTCTTCCGTCATGAATCATCGACAAAGTCGGACATTTTTTATTTTTCCTTCTTTTCCCCTCAAGGCTATAATGTCGCAAATGTAAAAAAAAATAAATAAATAAATAAATAAATAATAAAAATATTTGTTTAAAAAACAAATTGTAAGTGGTAGTAAAAAAAAAACTTGCATTATTTTTATTATTATTACTGTTATTATTATTATTATTATTATTATTATTATTATTATTATTATTATTATTATTATTTTAACGTATGCGTGACTTTGTCGCAATAAATTCAAATGGAGATCCTGGCGTCATCTTAATTCATATCGTATAAAACGAGTAAGAGTTTTTTTTTTTTTTTTTTTTTTTTTTTCGTATTGAAAATAATAATAATAAGTAGTAGTAGTCACGCAAAACAAAAAGACGAAAAAATTTTAGACCTGGTTTTTTTTGATGGTTGCTTACCTACCTACCTACCTACCTACCTACCTGCGTGCCTGCCTCCCTGCCAGTCTGCCATCTTCGTCTTTCGCCACTTTCTCTTTCTTTTTTTTTTTTTTTTTTTTTTTTTTTTTACCTTTACCACCCATCGTCGTCTTTCTTTTGTGAATAGACGTGACGTTTTGAGATTCGCCGCGAAAATACACAAAAAATTGCAATTGATGAATTGTCGATAATGAGTTTTCTATTGTTTTTAATGGTGGGGTTCTTTAACAACAATTTTCTTTTTTTTTTTCGTGGAAATTATCGAAGAAAAACTTTCTTATTATTATTATTATTATTATTATTTGAAAAAATTACTACTTTCGAATGATAAAAGTATTTTTTTTTTTTTTTACGATTGTCTTTTTATTTTTTTTGTGAAATTTTTTTATTGATCCGAATAATTTTTTTTTTTTGTTTTTTTATTTCAGTGCTTTTAACAAACTCATAAAGCGTCCATTTTATTATAAGAATAAGTAGACTGAACGCAAGTTGGTGCCTAATAAATAATAAAAGGAGGATTCGTTCAATTCGGATTTTTTCTCTTTTTTTTCTCTCTCTCTCTCCATTTTATCAATTAATGTTTTCAAGTCGTAATAAAAATCTAACAAACTATAAACTACATTGCTAAAATCACAATTTAAATAAGGTGAGAAAAATTTTCATTTTTATCTCATGCACACGCACACGCACGCACGCAAACGCGCGCGTTTTCGCACGTATTTAAAAAGTAAATTTGGCGGGATGTAAAATGACAAAACGAGTTGTTGTGATGTGTGATCACGTGATGTGGAGTGCAAATGGAGGGTTTTTTTTTTTTTTTTTTTTTAACGTAAAATTTACGATTTTTTATTATTATTATTTTTCGATATTAATTATTTAAATACGTACGTAAACGATCGTTGCATTAATATTGCACACTTGTGCGTGTGTGCGTGCGTGTGCGTGTAATTTTTTTTTTTTTTTTTTTGTAAATTGTATGTGAATGCGAAGAATAAAAAAAAATTTAAAGTGGCGTTTGTTTGAACGAATCGAAAATAATAATGTCATTTGCCGTGAATGTTTCGAAACACCGCCGCTAGGAGTCGACGACGATTGTCAACGAAACGACATTGTTTCGAAACATTTGTCACATTGGAAACAAGACGATTTGAATTGTTTACATTTTTCACTGTATTTTATTTTGGAATGAGAGTGTATTTGTAATAAACTTTTTCACACACACGTTATTTTTTGTTGGATGACAAACGTTTAAATGATGCGGTGACATTTTTTTTTTTTTGTTGAATTTACCATAAGATATGAAGAGAACTGACTGGAAATTCAGTAAAAGGTTTAATTTTTTTATATACTTGATAAGGATGCATAAAATTTTTAATTTCGTGTGTGTGTGTGTGTTAACAAGCAGAAATGGTTAGGTTAAATTTTATAAATATAAATGAATATGAAAAATTAGTAAGGAAATATTTTTAAAAAGGTGAATGCATGCCACAAGTATGTTAAAAGGAGAATAATGAATAATGTTTATACTGTATATGTTTGCAATTCCTGGATTAATTTCATAAATTTATCTAATTTTAAAACAGTGAATTTAATCAGGGTTCTTTTTTTACAAATTTATTGTTTTCATGTTTTCAAAAAAAAAAAAAAAGCGATCAATAATGATGATGGTGAATCAGCGTTTCATTTAAAAAAAAAAAAAAAAAAAAAAAATCCCACTCGATTACCAGAGTTTTTTTTTTTTAGTTGAATTGAATGCGTTTTGTAATATAATTTGCCTCATGTGAAATTTTTTATATACCCAGATCCATTTAAGTCGAGGGGTTGTTGGGTTTGTCTGCGAGTTATTTTAAACGAAATAATTGCATCATGTATATTTGCTATTGAACAATAGATGTGTTTATCTTTAGGTTATTTTTAAGAAAAAATGAGAGAGAAAAAAAAAAAAAAAAAAAAAAAGAAAGAAAAGGAAAGAAAAGCGAGGGGTGAACTTACATAAGAGGATAAAAATGTAAGCGCTTGCGCACAGATAGCTGAAGGAAGCTGGGATTCGATGAATCTCATGTTCAATAGTTTAGAATTTCCTGGGTTGGATTGCCATATTCAAACGATAGCGAATATGAAATGATTGATGTGTATATCATAATATTTTCACAAGTAGTGGAATAAAAGCATTTTTTTTTTTTTTTCTTTTTTTGTTCATAATAATAGTGAATTATTTCTTTTGTATTGCCAATCATAATTTATTGTTCGTTGAAGTAAATGAAAAATTAAAAAACGATAAATTTTTTTTTTTTTTTTTTTGTTAAATGAAACCTACCGAGTGGTATAATCGTTGTAATGATTTTTGAATCGTGTCTGTTGAATACAGTTTATTAAAAATATTTTTTTTTTTTTTTTTTTTTGTGGTAATCGAAGAGAAGGTTTTAAAAATATTTGATTGGTAAACTTTTAATATTTGTATATAAAAACAAAAAATTGGAAATATTTTTCTTTTTGTTTAAGAAAGCACACATTTATATAATTAATATGGTTAAGGTATGTTTGTGTGTGTGTGTTGAAAAGATTCATCTCGAATAGGCTTTCAATTTTTTTAGGGAATTAAAAATTTAAGGAAATTAATAATAATAATAATAATAAATGTGTTTGAAATTTATAATTTTTTTTTTTTTTTTTTGTTTAGCCTTTTGTCTCGGAAGAGGTTTCATTGTTTCATTGCGCATGCGCGCGTTAAGTTTGAAATTTTTTTTTTTTTTTTTTTTTTAATTTTATTTTTTCTAATGACTTTCCTGTGATTTTTTTCAGGTGGTGTGCAATGAATTACGGGAGTGAGTTATCACTGTCGGCTTTAAAGAATCATGAGTCGACCAATCGCACGAATTGGACACGGTGATTTTGACGAAAATTCGCCACGACCCCCCGTACCGGGTGAAGAAACGGATCCTGGTTGTTGTTGTAGTAATACAACAACCCCCGCTTTCCCAAACAATCCATCCGTTCTTCCTTATAAATATACTCCTCGTGGTTACAACGCACATATTCCCGCAAACTTGGGTAATTTTTTATCCTTTTTCTCTCTCTCTCTCTCTCTCTCTCTTATAAAGTTTAAATGCGTGCGTGCGTGCGTGCGTTGTATGGGTTTTTAATATTTTAATAATGTTTACAGAGGGGAACGCGCCGTTAGGTTTTGAACCAGAAGGTAGTTGTGCTTATTATGGAGCCTGTACACCTGTCTTCGAGGGAAGTAGATCCCCACCACCTTGCGTGCAGTGGGCAAAGAGTCTGTCTTGTTTGTTGCAAGACGACGATGGCGTCGAATTGTTCAGAAGGTGAATTTATCAAAGCAATCGTTTGACGCTTTCGTGATTCAGATGGTATTTAAATTTGTTTTATTATTATTATTATTATTTCATCCGATAGGTATTTGGAACGAGAAGGACAACCTCACGCTGAAGCTCTCGACTTTTGGTTTGCCTGTGAGGGTCTCAAAAAGCAACCGAACAAAGAATCGGTTGCTCATTTTATCAAAGCCATATACATGTAAGTTTGTTTTTAAAAAAAAAAAATTACTATAATTTAACAAAACAATGATTTACTTCTTTTTTTTTGTTCTCAAGGAAATTCATCCTCTCACCTACTTTACCCATACGGGAAGATATGCGTCGCGAGGTAATGACAAGAATCAGGGAAAACGTTTTCGACAAGGGCGTATTCGATTCGGTTCAAACGGAAATTGGGAAACGAATCACGGCGACAACCTATCCGAATTTTCTCAAATCCGATATATACCTTAATTATCTTCAGCAATTACCTCAAGATTTATCCGCATCTTCCGGATCCGGTGAGAATCATTTCATATTTTTCGTCAAATGTGGATTTTCCCAAACGGAAAACCTTAAAAAATTTTACCTTGTAAATTTTATTATTATTTTTTTTAATTTTCAGGTTCAGGCTCATCGTCTAGCAGCAGCGCTGGTCGCGATGTTAACGTGTGTAATCCTCCCTGCAGTTTTCTTCCCACATTGCTCGAAGATTCCGAACTCGAAATCAATACCGATTCCCTGCCTCTGACTCGAGATGCACTTGTGGCAACGCAAATCCGTCGTGCCTTTGAAGTCCGACCTAAACCTGAAGCTTTTGCCGGGTGAGACATCATGTTTGATTTTGATTTTTTTTTTTTTTTTTGAACGTTTTTGTTTTTGTGTTTATTGATTAATTGATTTTATTATTATTATTATTATTAATGTTTGTAGTTGCTTGTGCTGCTGCTTTATTATTATTATTATTATTATTATTATTATTATTAATTAAGTTTTCATTTTGCGCTTTTTTTTTATTTATTTGGCTTTATTTTTTCGTTCGTGTGCGTAGGGTTTATTTACAGCATGGAGCACAAATGAACACGAGAGTGTATTCTTCGTATAATCCAGTTTCCCGACAGGATTCTGAATTACAATCTTTGAGTTCTGATGCCAGAACGGATTCCGATGCCATGTCGTGCACTGATAATTCAGTGTAAGTTGTTTGTCGTTTTTTATTTGCTAAATATTAATTAATGCCTTCTTTTTAAAAAACTTGAAGAGTAGTTGTTCATCTTTGGAGGAAATGTTTTCATTTTTTTTTTTTTTTTTTTTTTGTCACGTTGAAATAATAATATTGTATGATTTTGTTTCAGGGATGGAATGTCTATAGGGCCACATAAAGTGTCAAAGTGTTCACACGATAGACAGTTTAAAGCGATGAAAGAAAATGCGAGCCTTAATCGAGACACGACGCATTTGTTGATACCAAGAACACTAAGAATGAAAGACCTGGTACGTTACGTTTATTTTTCGAATATTTTAGGAAAATTTGTTTTGTTTTGCTTTGCTATTTTGTTAATTTGTTAATCCGTTTTGTATGCGTGCAGTCTTGCCAACTGAGCACCGAAGAATTTGCTCAACAATTGACTGAGAAATTAGAAGCGTATAAAAGGCAACAAGAAGCTCAGGAAAAATTCAATAAAAAATTGATGGAAATCGAATACGAACCGGAGAAAACGCTCGCGGATATGATTCGGGAAAAGTTACAAGTGGAAGAACAAGACAGCGACAATCAAGCCATTCTGGATCAACACGTGTCGAGAGTTTGGTCGGATTCTACTCCTAGCAGGTCGCCTCGATTATCGAGTCCGAAACCTAAAAGTCCCGACGGAAGGCGGAAATTAATTGTTCCATTAGGTATTTTTAATCGTATTTGGTTTTTTTCGGGTTCAAACTCTTCCAGCTTGGACTCTTTGAATATTTTTTCTCGTGTTTATTCAGGTGTTCCTCATCCTTACCAAACGAAAACTCCGTACCTGTCGAGGTATCCGAGAAAGGAAAAAGATGTTTTCAGTACGTTTTCCGCCGACAGTGGAAACATACACGACTTCACGGACGTTTCCGAATCGGGACGTCACTTTCCCAAAAGCAAATCCTTTCCGGATTATGCAGAGTCTCCGAATTCGATCACAGGTTTCTATAATCTTATCGTATTAACGTGGATTAAGTTTTAATCCGAAATAATTAAAAAAATTTGTCTTTTTATGATGATTAGGGTACGAAAGTCGTACTCGGAGTAGCAGAGAGGGAAATAGCAGAAGACTTAATAG
>NW_002987337.1:278090-282366 GCF_000006295.1 Pediculus humanus corporis
TTTTTTTTCTTTTTTTTTTTGGAATTTTAACGATTGTGATATTGTCAAGCGGTTATAATATGTCGAGGTTTTTATTTAAAATTTTATTTTTTATATAATATTAATTATTTAATCGTTATTTTATTAAAAATTTGTGTTTTTTTTTTTACGTTTGAATAATTTGCCATATAGAGGCATACGGTCGTTAAATGTGTTAAATAATTTTTCATTTTATTAAACAGAAAAAAAAAATAGGATTTTATTTAATTTGTGTTTTACGTAGAGGATAAAAAAAAGAAATTTGTTTAATAATTTATTAGGTTTTAGGCTTTTTTTCTTCTTTGTTTTTCATTTTCCTCATGATTTTGTTTCTAAGGAAACGAAATAGAAAGATTATTGATTGCAGTTAAAATAAATTGTGATTAACGGGTTTTTTTCTTTTTTTTTTTTTTAATAAATCTTTATCTAATGATATTAATTAACGTTTAATTTTATACCATTATTAAATTCGTTTCGATTTAATTTTATTAACAAAGTTTTTTAATAATATTTATTGGTTTTTTTTTATTTAATGCACACGTCCTTTATTCACGGCTCAATAACATGAGATATAATTTATCATTAATGATGCATTTATGCCGGGTCTTTATAAGGTCATCATTTCATTTTTTCTTTTATTCGTTTAAAAAAAAATTTTTTTAATAATTGTTTTTAAATTTTTTTTTCTCCCCCCTCCCCCCCCCCCAAATTTGTAACAATATGCAAATATTAGTTTAAGAATTCACGGTCATACTAAACAAATTTACTTTTGTAATTTTTATCAGGTTTTAATGATAGGCACTTAAGATTAAAAAAAAAAAAAAAATTCATTTATCGAATTTAAAAAAAAAAAAGGATGTAAATGATTGAACCTATTTTTTGTTTTTTTTTCAGGTAAAAAATTTTTGAAACAAATGGGTGAATTTGAAAAAAATTCTCAACAATATATACCACAACAAAAAGTTAAAACAAAATTATTATCATGTAAGCAATTAACACAAAGTAAAAGTAAAGTCGGGTGTTTAAAACCGGGATCAGAAGAAGAAAATATTGTTGAAACAATGTCAAATTCTAAATTGACATCACCCAAAAAATCAAGAAACATATTGAGAAAAAATTTAATGAGGGGACACTCTGGTGAGTATAACACTAAGGAGGCTGCGTTAAGTAAAAATAAAAACAAATATGATTACCTAATAATGAAATGTTTTTTTTTTTTTTTTTTTTTTTATAAATTGACTACCAAAAGAGAATAATTTATAATAATTAAAATAGTTTTTTTTAAAAATTAATATTGTGATTTTGTATTATGTAAAATTTATTTTTTCTGGATTTGTCAAAGGAATTATCATTATTAAAAATTTCAGATCCAGAATCTAGAACGACAAGATTAAGTTTGTGCTGTGCTGTTACCGAAAGTAGTTCTCACACTCCACCCCATTCAAATCATTTTCAAGTTTCTCATGGTGGAAATCATTATGAAGATGATGAACCTCAAATAATTCACACGAAGGATTCAGGTTCTCAAACTGATTCAAATTTAGGTATAAATATTAATAATAATAATGAGTTTATGATTAAGTTGATGATGAGCAAAACAATGTATCGAATTTGTGATTTTGTTTAAGATTCAACTTCGAATAAAAATGTGGGATCTTTTCCGATAACTGTTACAAATGATAAAAATCAAGTTGAAAATATTACTTGTAAAATAAATGAAAAAGAATTTAAATGTTCTCTAAGCAAACCTCCATCATGCACTTCATCTCCTGCTAAATATGCCAATCATGATGATGATGATGATAATAATGATAATGAAGATGATGATAATAATGTTTCTAGTGCTTCTTCTACAAATTCGCTTACACTTTGCCAAAATAATAATAACATTCCTAGGAGACATCATTCGAAAAGATTATCAGTTGACAATCTGATGCTTTCACCATCATCGCCAACTTTGTCTGTAAGTTTTTTTCATCGAATATTATTATATAAAAATTTTTACAAAACTTATTCTTGAAGGTTTTCAATTAAAAAACAAATTTAAATTGTTTTTCTAAACGTGTCATAAATGACGTCAATAAATTTTTATTTGCATTTAGGCCCGTCATTCATCTCCGGATTCGGTAAAAAGTGTACCTCATGTGAAGGACAGACGACGACGTATGTCTCACGATGCCATAAAAGAAAATAAAAATAATTCAAACGTTTTAATTAACAATTTAAACATTTCGAATCAAAATAAACATCCGTCGATGGATTCATTAGCAAGGCAATCATTATTAGCTGCTCAGGTTCTTCATCTTATTCCAGCCGATAAAGCGAGGGAAAGAAATTTTCTTCAAGGTCGCGTCGGTGCCAATTCCATGTTAGGTCCTCTGGAATTGGATAGAGTACTTCCGACACGGGAAATCAAAATATTTATCGGTAACGATTGATTATTTTACTTTACTTCATTAAATTTATCATCATATTTTAATTTTGTCATTATGACGTTTAGGCACGTGGAACATGAATGGTGAGCCACCACCTTCCGAATTGAACGATTTCATGTTGCCAGATGGTTTGGAACATGTACCGGATATAATAGCCGTCGGTACTCAGGAAAGTTCACCTGAAAGATTTGATTGGGAAGTGAAAATTCAAGAGACCATCGGTCCCTCGCACGTTTTATTTCATTCTGCTGCATTAGGAACGATTCATTTGGCTATTTTTCTAAGACGTGATCTTTTGTGGTATTGCTCAGGTGTGCCATCCTTTTCCTATCCATTTCCTAAATTTTATTTCATTTTTACAATCGTTCAATATATGTACCCATTTTGTTTGTGCAGTTCCTGAAGAATCTAGTCAAAATGTCAGACCGGGAATGGCATTTAGAACGAAGGGTGCCGTAGCGATTGCTTTTATACTTTTTGGAACGTCTTATTTGTTTATAACATCACATTTAACCGCACATCAGGAAAAAGTCAAAGAAAGGATTCACGATGTTAAAAGAATCGTTAGATCTTTGGATTTACCAAAAAACCTTCCTTTGAGACACAGAATCAAAAGCAAAGGTAATTTTTGTTTTTTTCCTGTTGTTGTTGTTGTTGTTGTTGTTGTTGTTGATTTTTGAATTAAAATGAAATTTTTTTTTTTTTTTTTTTTTAGATGTCACACAAAATTTCGATTGCGTTTTTTGGTTCGGCGATTTAAATTTTAGGTTGGCACAACCTCGTGAGGACGTTCTTCATTGGGTCGAAGAATACAAATTTCCTTTGCTCGTAGATCTCAAAACGGATCAATTGAAAAAATTAATATTAGACGGTAAAAAAAAAAAAAAATGACATTGAAATCCAATTTAAAATTATCGTCGGAATTTTTTTTACACGTGTACTTTTCTACAGGCACGTGTTTGTCGACGTTTCAAGAAGGTTCCATAACGTTTCCACCGACGTACAAATACGATGTCGGCACTCAAAATTTTGACACATCGTCGAAGCAAAGAACTCCAGCATACACGGATCGAATTTTATTCAAAAGCAAAGGTGGTAATTTATCATGCGTCACTTATTCATCTGTGCCTACCATATGCACGTCGGATCATAAACCCGTTTGGGGTGTTTATAGAGGAGTCGTACGTCCGGGAATCGACACGTAAGGAAAACTTACACACTTCTTTCCCCCCCTCCCTCCCCCCCCACCCGAATGTAAATGAACGATAATAAAACGTTTCAGAATTCCTTTATCCGCCGGATTATTTAACCGAGAGGTTTATCTCGAAGGAATTAAAAGGAGAGCCGCGGATTTGGAAAGGAGAGATTTAGGAATCGCAGCATTTTGTTCAATACAATAATAATAATAATAATAATTATATCATTTGAAGAAATTCAATTCGCGAGCGATTTTTTAAAAAAAATCTGGCGGGAAATATGAATCGATCGATCGATCGATATATCGATATATCGATATTTTGTATCGCACATTAAATAATCACATGATATACCAAAAAAAAAAAAGAAAGAAAAAAAGCTCAAAATAATTCACCCGAAATCATTTTCTAGTCGTTTTTATTGCTTTCACCAAAATAATAATAATAATAAAAATAATAATAATAATAATAATAATGATATTATTTATACGAATTAGCTGGCTCTAATTCTTAATCTTATTAATTTTATTTTAAAAAAAAAAAAATTAAAGTTTTATCTACTTATATATATATATGTTTATCTATTGTATGTTGTTTTTAAACATTAAATCACGATTAATAATAATA
>NW_002987337.1:285161-288380 GCF_000006295.1 Pediculus humanus corporis
AGGGGTATTTGGGATGGGTTGAAAACAGGTTGATCAAGTTTAGGCATTGTTCACAAAATGAGTTACCTATTAACTACTACTTACAATATAAAGAAATTCTGATAAAGAGTTAAAACCCACCAACATGAAACGAATTACTTAAGAATTCTCCGGTTTCTTGTCGTTCAGAATGATCCTTCATCGACTGCGCCAAAATTTTAATATGTTATATTCGGTTCGTTCTTTATTTTTGTAAGTAATGAACAAGCACTTAAAACTATCACAAACAAAACTAATATTAATAAACAAGAACTTATTACAGCTAGACTAAAAATCAAATGAACCAACGCCAAGCTGTGTAGTTTGCCTATATTACTTTGGTCTTTCGTCAGTCAACTGTTTCGAACGAGCAACAATGGGAACTAGCAAACACTTGCAAATAAAATAAAAGAAGGAGTCTTTAGAAGCTTCGCTTCTAAAGAAGAACAATTCGAGTTCGTCGCCAGTCTTTTGTTTATAAAAATTTGAAAATGTGAATATTGAGTACGGGATCATAACAATATATACGAGAATTTTATTTTTGAAAAAATTTAAATATAATGATAATAGTAATAAATGTAATTTATTTTATCGGATGATTTTATGCTCATAAATTAGTCATCATGTATAGTCGTTACATTTTTTCTATGGCAATAATTTAAAAAAAAAAAAAGAAAATTTTAGTCAATAATTTTTTTTCGATACGGAGCCGCTTGCCAATTTTCTTTTTTTTTCTAGAAAATTTTCAAAAAAATAAAAATAAAAATTTGTCGTTTTTAATGTTTATTATAATCGACGTTAAAAATTCTATTTATTCTGTGATTTTTATGTAAAAATAAAAGTAATTATTCGTCCATAACATTAAAAAATATTTACTTCAAACTTAAAAAAACGTTATTATTATTATTATTATTATCATTAAGAAGAAAAAAATTAAATTATTATTAATTTATTTTAATTTTATTTATTACTCAACGCGACTATGTAATAAAATGTTAATTTTTTTTTTTTTGTTTATTAAACGAGGCAATCGAGAAATTTTTTTCATTTTTTTGGCATATTTAAAACCAAATCTCATAAAAAAAAAAATAAAGAAATAATCCTTATTATTATTATTAATTAATTTTTCTCCCTCTCGATTTAAATATAAAAAAAAAGAAAATAAAACAAAAAAGGAAAATTTTTTTTCTCTTTCATCCTTTTCCCCCTTTGTCGGTTAAAAATTCCTCAAATTTAAAAAAAAAAAAAAAAAAAAACCGTTACATTGTTTATGGAAATGCAAACAAAAATGGCGGACGTAACGAAAGGATTACTACTGTTATTATTATTATTATTTTTGCCTTCGAATTGCACGAATTTTAAAATTAAAATCAACTTTCGTTTTTTTTTTTTTTTTTTTTTTTTTTCGTGTTGTAAAAAATCGTAATTGTAATAGAAATTTCTAGAGGCATCGAAATTAATATCGAATCGATTATCGAAATCATTGATTTAGCGTAATAATAATAATAGTAGTAGTAATATTGAGTTTTTATTTATTTATTTATTTTGCGTAATTTTAAGCGATTGTTTTCTTTCTCTATAAAAAAAAAAAAAATTTAGATGGGAGTAAAAATTGCTTATTAAACTTTCTTTTTTTTTTTTTTACCTGCGTTTACCTTGATCTGATTACAAAAAAAAAAAAAAAATTTGTTTGGTTGTAATAGAGTTAGTGGCCGTAATGGAAGATTCCGTTATTAATTAAATTACTTATGTATACACAATTTTCCAAGGTAATTTGTTTATTAACGGATAATAAATAAATAAATAAATAAACATTTTGTTTAAAATGTTTGTTTGATCGACGATTACGAGTAAGTGGGAAAGAAAAAGAGAGAAAAAAATTGCATAACTTATTCGTTACCTTAATGTCATCCAAAAAATTTAAAATTTTCTTTCTTTTTTGATTAAAAGTTCTAGAATATTCCAAATGAGTGTTTCAAACAATTTTTCCGTTTTCTTATTTTCGGTTATTAAAAATTTAAATTAAAAAGAAAAAAACGCACTGAAAATAAACACTTTTAAACAAATTTTTTCTTTTACATTAATTTGTTTTAACTTTTTTTGTTCCGTTACAAAAAATGTCGTCTGCTTTTCTCTGTGTTTTGGCGCTCGCGACGCGCGACGGTGCGACGCTAGCGCCACTTTAAAAATACGGCAGATTCGTTATAAATTTTATAATAAATTATTTAAATTAATTTAAAATTTTTATTATTTAAATATTTGTATTTCGGAAAAATTGTAAGTAAAATAAACTTTTTTTTTTTTTTATTTATTAATCGACTACAAGTAATAATATCACGACAGGAACGACAGTAATTTTTTTTTAATTTTCATAATATCGTTTGTTTACATTAACATTCGAACCGTTCGATTTTTCAAAAAAAAACCGTTAATTTAAATATGGTGAAAAATTTATCGAATGATTTCCTCATATAAAATAATAAATTTCGTAATTTTTCCTATGGAAAAAAAAAAAAAAAAAAAAAAGCAAAACCTGAAAATTAGGTTTTGTCCTTTTTTTTTTTCCAGGTCAAACTAACTCATTTAAGGACAACCTCATGCTTATTATTATTATCATTATTATTACTTTTTTTATTATAAGATTTTTATTTAATACCTTGTTTGTTATTAATAATAATAATGATGATGAAAAACTATGTGTTATCAACAATGTTATCAATTCATACAAAGTAAAAAAAAAAAAAAATTTTTTTGTTTGCATAAATTCATGAATTTTAATCATAATAATAATAATCATAATAATAATAATAATTACAGGTGAAAATTAATTGTGTAAAAAAAAAAATTATTTTGACGTAAGATTAATTTTGTCCGTTTGTCGTTTGTACGAATTTTTAATATCCGTTAAAAAAAATTTTTTTTTTTTTTTTGACTAAAAAATTACATAAGAATTATTATTATTATTATTAACGGGAGTGGTGGTGGCGGTTGTTGTTTGTACATTCACGGTTGTGCGAATTATAATTAATACTTTTTAAATAAATTTAAAAACATCCTCTTTTAAAAAATTTAAGAAATATTTAATTAATTTCGTAATTAATTTTTTTTTATTAAAAAGATAAACAACAAATGACGTCATCATTCGAATAAATTTTCCTTATTTTTTTGAAAATTTCAAACGTTTGTAGATTTACTAAAACG